>NW_007381005.1:14144-17387 GCF_000475195.1 Diaphorina citri | reverse complement strand
TGTCCTGAATATTCCCTGTGAAGTTGCCCAGGTAATGCCGAAAAACCTTGAAACTCTATTCGTGTTAATATGTATAGGGCCGGGCAGCGGAGCGTTTCGAATTCTTGACGTTCGTGTACTCCTCGGTATGCTTGATTTTTTCTGGACTAGATCAACATCCATCTTTATTGAAGAAAAAAAAACTTCATTAAAGTCAGTAACTTTACGAAGTAGAAGTACCTACACTAATTCTAGAGCACGTTGTGTACCTAACCATGGTACCTACAGGCACTAATAATGCAACTATAGAAAAGTTGCAATTTCATTGGTTTGTTGTCAGTTTCCTCCCTTATATTTCTGCACTTCCGAGTGAAAAGCCTGATCTCATTGTTTTTATGGAATGTTAAATGATTTCGACGTAGCGCTTACAAGGCAGACGCACTACCAACTAAGCTAACTAGGCTGGCTGTTTACATTTTTGATAATATTCTAACCACAAAATTTTCAAGCGTATCTAAATAAATAGGAGGTTCCAGACTCCGTTGTGGACACCTTGGTGCGAAAGTCGATGGTCCAAGGAACTAGTGCATTCAACGTGCCACATTATTTTTACTTCCAACAATTTTAAATTTTAAAATCATATTCAAAATTTTGTTCGCGGCATCAAAGTGTGTGTGAACTTCATGTGTAGGTAAAGAACTGTACGAAACAAGTTAATTAAATTAAAAAATGTTAAACAAATAATTTCAAGCGTTTATTCTTTGTTGTCTTCGTGGACACGGTCGTGCTGCGTTTACACCAAGTAGAAGAACATTCAAGTTTATTGTCACACACCTGAGTTTGTTGAGTAATTTTGATATTTATCTGTAATAATCGTTGGCATAATGGGACTTTTCAGTCTTAACCCACAGTATAAGACATTTATTTTTACTTAACGTCTTCGCTGAAGGAGCTAGTATCGGTCTTTGTTCCTCAATTGTGTCCCAAGAATATAAGATTTTGATAATTTCCGGGGTATTTTTTCTCCCTTTGCTCTATTTATGTTTTAATAAAATCGTTATCATTTTATTTATTAAATTAACTGAATTCCTGTGTCTCATTTAATGTCAAATATTTTATTATGTACTTGGCGTCAATTTTCTACAGCAGTAACGGATTTTTTGCGTCTTGTCGCGTACCTACAATGAGAGTATCATGGAATTAAATAAACATAAAAAAATTACTTATGTATAAACATAAAAAATTACATATCTCACATGTTTTTTTTATCCAATATGGAGCATGTTCGTGCTGGGTTTTATTATTTATTGTTCTGCTGACAAAATTATTACTAATTTAATAAAGAAAAAAATATGTACATGCTACATTAGTCTGAAATAAACAAGTTAGGTAGCTCGGGGTCACTTTGGACAGATAAAACTAGTCTATTAATAAAATCTCGGAAAGGTTGGCTTTCTCCTAACCTGTCCTCCTTTCCACTTCGATTTGGGGACGAAAGACTTCCGTGGCTAGAGTTCCCTCTATCAAACCTCCTTAAAAAAATATTATGTAGGGGACTCTAAAACGGAGGTCGTTTTACCCCGAAATCGAAGAGAATAGGAGAAAGCCTGCCGTTCCGTGAACGAACCTAAACAAGAAAGTTTTCCTCTGGCGGAAACTAAACCTGTCCGATACACATGAATAGGTCCAAGGAACCCCGAGTTACTCTACATAATAAATGGGTACAATGGTTCAAGATATCAGTATCAGCAATAAGTTCTATTTAAACCATAATCATTATTCCATCAGACTTATCGTGTTATCAGCAAGATCTTTAAACCTGATTTAATACTCTTATCAGAATAATCAGATTAGAAATCAGTACAAATCAGAAATAAGTACATAGTTTAGAATGCGTTCTAAATAAGTTGTTATTGTGATTTCTCATAAGTTGTTTTTGAATTCCCTTATGGGTTATGGGTCGTGGGTTATATTCCCGTCCGGTACCTACGGACTTTATCTTAACACGTTCCCTGCCAAGCCTAAAATCGTGAAATACCCCCTCTGGCCGCGGTTGTCAGACGGATCCGTCTGACGCGGCCAGATGCGTAATGTCTGTCAGACGTTTCCGACTGACGCGGCCAGAAGCGTTATTTCGTTTAAAATACAACAATGCGAGCATTTCGGGAGCAACTACTGTTGCGTGTGGGAATTATGCTGTCTGTTTATCCTAGGTGTATTATTCATCATATTTTATTTGCCATTGTCCTAGTGTGTCCTGAATATTCCCTGTGAAGTTGCCCAGGTAATGCCGAAAAACCTTGAAACTCTATTCGTGTTAATATGTATAGGGCCGGGCAGCACGTTATTTCCGTCAGACGTTTCCGACTGTACATTTCAAAAGGGTTGCTCTGGTGTTCTCGTGTTGACCCAGGGACCCTTTCGTACATCAAAGGGCTAACTATTATTTAATCAATACAGCACATTAATCAAAAGCAGAACAATATGAACAAGATGTGCCCTAGCATAACGCGATTGTGTTTGCACTGCAAATTTTGCAGCGTTTGCAAACAAATATAATAGAAACCGTGATAACGAGATTGAAGGAGAACAAAGGAGTCCGAAAGATCTGAAGAAATTGAACTTGTATGTTTGAACATTCAAACATGCGAACGTACCAAAAACCAAACTAACAATAACTAGGTACTAGGTACTAGTCTAGTAATAGTATTGGTCTTTGAAGAGGTTTTTTTTTTTTTTTTTAAGGGGTTTGACAGAGGGAACTGTAACTGCTATGGTCTTATCGTCCCGAAATCGAAGAGAGAAGAAAGACAGGATAGGAGAAAGCCAGCCGTTCCGAGAACGAACATTATCCCATCAGGATAAAATCCGCCCCGGGCGGGAATCGAACCCGCGGCCTAGCGCTTACAAGGCAGACGCACTACCAACTAAGCTAACTAACTTTTAAAAGTGCGATAATAAGTTGTAATAATATCCACTTAATAGTTGTGAGATAATGTTACGTATAGGTACTTGGGAAGTAGGCATTGGTAGAAACATTATTATCAATCTATAACTAGGTATATTCTATAGGTATCCCAATACTTTTTGTGACCTACCTAACCCACCTACCTTCGAGTGTACTAGTCCTAATGGCATGACACACGGCCTACATTAAAATTAAATGTACACTAATGGAAAGGCACTAAGTCTGCGTAGTGTGTCATTGCTACTTCCAACCTACCTTTATAGCTTACCTACCTTTAAAAACATCAACAACAACAA
>NW_007381005.1:0-11968 GCF_000475195.1 Diaphorina citri | reverse complement strand
CGCAGAACCTGGCGAAGTGGTCGGTCCTTCCGTAAATTAGAGAGTCTTATCAACTTTTTCTAGTAGCAAAGAGACGGTTTTTTTTTTTTTTTTTTTTTTACAACTGTATCTTATAAAACTACAGAAATCACGACCGCAAACACATCTATAACCATGAATTACTTTTGAGGTACCTAATTAAGAAATTATACATTATGCTTTTTTACTTTTGTAGATGCTGTAAAAGAAGACATAATAATAATAACAGCTGTATGCCGACATCCTAAGGTTCTTCTTTATTTATAAATAGTGTCTTTCTGAATAAAAATAATTTAACAATTTATTTCTGAATTTTTATCAATTTACTATAATAACCACAGCGGGTCAGGGCATTCTAAAAAAACACTACAAGGACAAAACTTAATTAAAAAGGCGGCACAGCTTTTTGAAAAAAATTATAATTTTTTCGTTGTAGAGTTATTGTAAATTACCTTTTACTAAGAGTATTTTTATAAGATAATATTTGTATTGAAAACTGTTTGGTCTAAAAACACTTAAACGATTTTTTTTTTTTTTTTTTTTCTTGAGAGTCACCTAAACATAGTATTCGAAAAACACGGTTACTTAATTTTTTAAAAGGTTTCATACGTAAACTTTTCCTTAATCTATTGTAAACTTTTCTAATTAAAGTAGATCCTAAATAACTTACTAACAACTCATGTCACACTCAGTAGACAAAGTAGAAAAAAACCACTGGGTTAACACAACTTCTTGGCATGATGGATCTCTACTTTGATTAAAGGGAGCTTACTTTTAATTTTTTTTCTTTTCTTTCTCTTCTCTTGAGCTATTTATCCAGATATTAAAATAAGTCATTTTTGTTTATGTTATTAGATAAAAAACACGAGAGTGAGTTCTATTTGTTGGTTAGTGATTTAATTATTTGTTAAAAAATAAATCATAGAGCTACATTTATTCCACGACTATTATTTATTCCTTCTATATTTGTTTTTTTTGCCCTATGAGAGGAGCTAAATGATCATATCGAAACGTTATGACATTATTATCTTTTATTATCATTGATTATAGATTACTTATTAACTTTTAGATTTATTGACGCTAAAGATTTAAGAGACACCAGGGCCGAGAGTACCCCGCCACCGCCCCTTTTTTAGCTGGAGTTGAGTCCCTGGCGACAGATGCTTTTGCCGTCCGGCGGCCGTTTTCGACTTTGTATTAGCCTTATAACCAGGAGGGCCTGGGTTCAATACCAACCCAACTGAGGTATGATATTTTATCACACCACGATTTGAGAATTTGACCACAATAATACCTAGTATGTACCTAGAATAGCTTAATACTGTTGAAAGTGTTGAAGTAGAGGGACTTTTCAGTCTTATTTGAGCAGAAATTGTCAATGGAAAAATACATCATGTCAATGAAATTGGGGGACGACGACAGTTACTCGCTTTCAAATTATCAAAACATTTTCTACAAAAAAAAGCAATTTCATTTTTTACTTTCTATTTTAGTTAGGTAGGTAGGTAAGTAGGTAGGTACCTCCATCAGGGATTTCTTCGTCTTTTGAGAGATCGAAGCATGGATAAGGGGAAAGAAAGAGAGAGAGAGGAAGGGGAGAAAGAGAGAAGAGGGAGGTAGGGACGGAGAGAAGAGAAAGACAGAAGAAAATATATGATTGATATGAAAGAAAGTAAAAAATGAACATTCAATATTCATGTTCTATTGTCTTCCCTCTCTGACTCTCTCACTCCCTCTCTTTTATCTTTTTCTCAATCAATTCTCTTTCTCTCTCTCTCTTTTTCTCTCTCTCTCTCTTTTCTCTCTCTTTCTCTCTCTCTCTTTCTCTCTCCCTTTCTCTCCCTCTCTCTATCACTCAATAAAGAATATTCATTTCATTTGACTTTATATTCTTTCCATTTCAAGATCTCTCTTTTTCTGAACCTGTCAAATTTTACTGACAACTTTAATGAAATTGTAAGAAATGTCGCTACCTGCTACCTTTTTATGATTTTTCCCCGAGGAAAAAAAGATAGAGAGCATTTTCCAATCTCTCTCTCACCCTCCCCTCCCTCTCTCTCACACACACCTCTCCCCCTCTCCCCTCTCTTCCTCTTTTTTGTCCTCTCTCACATATAAAAATTGTATTTTTCTTATCAAAATCATATCGATGAAAAATGACGTGTCATAAAACCTTGTTTTAGATTTAAGACGAACTTGCTATAAAGGAGGTTTTTCTCCCTTTGCCACAAAGGTCAGTTTGCCTTTCGAAAGAAACCCAATTTCAAGAAGTTAAAATGTACATATATTTTAAATATGTTTTTTTTTCAATTTTTGAGGGTAGGAACTTGTATTTAAATTTTAAAATGCTTAATAAAAGATTTATTGATGAAAATTATACGAAAATTACAGTGAACATTGGAAAATTGATTTTTTTTTTTTTATTAAATTTACATGTTGGACAACCTGGATAGTACGTAGTTCGAGAAAACCACGAGAAATTCCGCAGAGCGCAGCACCTGTCGGTGTCGCAATTTTGTTTACATTTTTGATTTGTAGGTTATGTTTTTCTACACATGGAAATTTGAAAATTTTCTTTCTTTATCAGAAAATTACTGATAATAAAAGTATATCTGCATGGGAGTAGAAGTTACTATTGGGCCATAAATAACGCCTGATATACCACATAAAGTCAGATATATCTAGGTAAGTCCTTTAATTTTCATCTTGGTTATAAACTACACCTGTACTCGGTGTCCGATACTCACCAGATAAAACGCTCAAGGGAACTTACCTTTTGGTCAGGTGTTCTTGTAACTTTCAAGAAGTGTAGTAAAGATAATGCCTAGATCACATGAGGTGGTACTTGTGCAGAAGTCATGTCTGTGGAATATTACTACCAAAGGACCTGGCACAGATGAGCAGTGACCAGTGTTATTATAGGGTTAGGTTAAATACAAAAAGGAGCTTTTCTTTTACACGGACGTGACTTCTGCATTATTACCCATGAGGTCAGTAGGTAGTCCAGTTACTGGAATCCCATAACATTCCCGTCCAGATAGAATCAATGAATTGAAGCGGTCAAACTTTCTTGACTTGGTGTATAGCTACCGCACTCCTTAATTTGTAGCTGTTCAGAACTGGAATCCTATGAAATAAAGTAAGCTGTAAGCTGGTTAGATTTGTCTCTTATTTCCCCCATTTTTAGCCCCAGAACCACATACTAGAATGTACTCTTTGTATAATGTGTATTCCCTAACCAGACAATTATTTTCTCAAAGAATTGTTTCTTTCCTCTTTTCAGGTAAACCCATCAAAATGGGTAAAACCAATTCAGGCACCAAAGCCCCTCGTAAAGAGGGGCGTATCAATCGGGCACCCCACAGTATGAATCCTGACCGTCCGACAGAAGGATTGAAGGGGGTAGCCAAGCCCCGTACCAAAGCAACAATCCGACGGTTGCAAATGTACAGATGTTTCAAGGCGAAAAGAGATAAAACAGGTGAATTTTATTTTGAGAAATGATAGACAAATACAACTTGACAGGACATAATTATATCTATCCAGAATTCTTGGAAAAAAAACTGATGGAATCAGGTAAAAAGTCAAACCATTTCTCAAGTGCACCCCACAGTAGTCTGTTTCCCAATCTTATTCTAATTTGACATGGGACACGCTGTGACTTTAGTCAGAAAATAGTGTCTGGAACACTGACGCATTATTATGTTATTAGTATTATTATTAAATGAGTAATAGATAATAAAAATATTCACATGTACTTTGTATAGGCAGTTTGCTTTCTCTGCAATCTCAGCTCGAATAAAAAATAAAATAAATAATAATAATAATAATAATACAAAAATCAGCTCCCCCTGAAGAGGCCAGCATGCTACTTATCCAGTAAGTGTTGACAGGTTTCCCGATTGGGTGGCCAAATTAGATTGTAAAAATTTGGTGTTTTTATAAAAACTTCTTTTTTATAAATATAACACATCATTCGGTATTATGTAGGTATTTGTTATTTTAGGGGGCATCACCCCCTACGATTTTCGAGAAGTTGGTGGGATACAAATGGTGTGGCAATTTTTCTTTCGACAGACTTTGACGCGACGCGCGACGGTCAGAAATTCTGCGTTTTTTTTGTGAGCTATGTATTTATTTTTGCTGACGACTAAGACCTACCATTGATTGTGGACAGATTGTGTGAATAAAGACCTGGGTGAGAAAAAATTATCAGGACATGAAGTTTTTTTTTTGTTTTTTTTTGTTTTTTTTTAGTGGTTTGACAGAGGGAACTGTAACTGCTGTGGTCTTATCGTCCCGAAATCGAAGAGAGAAGGAAGACAGGATAGGAGAAAGCCAGCCGTTCCGAGAACGAACATTATACCATCAGGATAAAATCCGCCCCGGGTGGGAATCGAACCCGCTGCCTAGCGCTTACAAGGCAGACGCACTACCAACTAAGATAACTAGGCTGGCTGGACATGAAGTAATGGGGCTGCCTGGAAGAGACTGACAAACTAAACAGGGTCGACGTTAGGAAAAGGCTAGGGAAAAGAAGTTTAGTACTACCTATCTACCTCGGTGGTGTAGTGGTCAAGGCGCTCGCCTGGTAAACAGGAGGGCGTGGGTTCAATCCCAGCCCCTTATCGTCCCGAAATCGAAGAGAGAAGGAAGACAGGATAGGAGAAAGCCAGCCGTTCCGAGAACGAACATTATCCCATCAGGATACATTTTGCACTTTAATGTTACTAGATTTTTGTTCTAGCATTACTTGGGGGTGGCACCTGTAGTTGATTTATCCGTATTCCTTCCTCTTCTAAACCCCATTCAAAGCTTTCAACCCCTCATCCTGTTCGCTCACCTCTCCCTCCACTTATCGTCCCGAAATCGAAGAGAGAAGGAAGACAGGATAGGAGAAACCCAGCCGTTCCGAGAACGAACATTATCCCATCAGGATAAATTTTGCACTTTAATGTTGCTAGATTTTTGTTCTAGCATTACTTGGAGGTGGCACCTGTAGTTGATTTATCCGTATTCCTTCCTCTTCTAAACCCCATTCAAAGCTTTCAACCCCTCATCCCGTTCGCTCACCTCTCCCTCCGACTTCCGCAAATCAAACTGTCTCCTAATCTCAAACAGGACAACTATCGTCCCGAAATCGAAGAGAGAAGGAAGACAGGATAGGAGAAAGCCAGCCGTTCCGAGAACGAACATTATCCCATCAGGATAAATTTTGCACTTTAATGTTGTTAGATTTTTGTTCTAGCATTACTTGGGGGGTGGCACCTGTAGTTGATTTATCCGTATTTCTTTTCCTCTTCTAAACCCCATTCAAAGCTTTCAACCCCTCATCTCGTTCGCTCACCTCTCCCTCCGACTTCCGCAAATCAAACTGTCTCCTAATCTCAAACAGGACAATGCTCAGAGCACTCGCCGAGTTCAAACTATTAACTCGGTTACACAGCGGGATGTGAACCCGCGTACTCTGGTACAGACGGGCGAAGTCGATAGCTTCTGGACTGAGGCCGTGCGTTTCCCCTCCAATGATGAGCGTGAGGGGAGAGAGGGGAGGGTAGGAAAGAGAGTAGTAGGGGAGGAGAGGGATGGAGAGTCGCTTGAGGGTGGGTTCGTCAGCGGAGGCATCAGGGGTAGACTGCGAAAGAAACGTTGACAAGTGTTACTATGATGAGAATAAAAAGGCAACTAAAGGTAAGTGAGGGGAGAGAGGGGAGGGTAGGAAAGAGAGTAGTAGGGGAGGAGAGGGATGGAGAGTCGCTTGAGGGTGGGTTCGTCAGCGGAGACATCAGGGATAGACTGCGAAAGAAACGTTGACAAGTGTTACTATGATGAGAATAAAAAGGCAACTAAAGGTAGAAACGCCAGCCTAGCTTAAAAAAAAAAAAAAAAAAAAAGGTAGGAACACTACTATCACGTCACGTAACGTGAAGGTAGTGTGGCTGTCCTGAACGAAATTACCTACAATATTCTGTGAAAACTTTGAACTACATCTTTCTGACCTCACGTGACGTGATTATAGTGTGTTTCTACGTTTAGTTGAATTTCCACTCGGGACGAACTTTATCCTAACCTAAACATGTAAAATTCGTTCTGCCAGCGTGGTTAGCCTCGAGGGTAGCGCGTCTACCTTATAAGCGTTAGGTTGCGGGTTCGACTCCCACGCGGGGCGCATTTGATTTCATCTAAAAATACAAGGTTCGTTCTCGGAATGGCTGGCTTTCTCCTATCTTGTCTTCCTTTAAGGTAGTGTGGGTGTCCTGAACGAAATTGACTACAATATTCTGTGAAAACTTTGAACTACATCTTTCTGACTTCACGTGACGTGATTGTAGAGTGTTTCTACGTTTAGTTGAATTTCCACTCGGGACGAACTGTATCCTAACCTAAACATATAAAATTCGTTCTGCCAGCGTGGTTAGCCTCGAGGGTAGCGCGTCTACCTTATAAGCGCCAGGTTGCGGGTTTGACTCCCACCCGGGGCGCATTTGATTTCATCTAAAAATATAAGGTTCGTTCTCGGAACGGCTGGCATTCTCCTATCTTGTCTTCCTTCTCTGTTCACTTTCGGGACGATAAGACCACAGCAGTTACACTCCTCGAAATTCTTTGAAAACCTACAGAATTACCTACTTGCAGTAAAACAGAGTATCTTATATATTGTCTCCTTGCAATCAATTTCCATATTTCAATAATCTTTTTTGATAATGCCGTCACTAGCTGATGAGATCTTGTCTTCCTTCTCTGTTCACTTTCGGGACGATAAGACCACAGCAGTTACACTCCTCGAAATTCTTTGAAAACCTACTTGCAGTAAAACAGAGTATCTTATATATTGTCTCCTTGCAATCAATTTCCATATTTCAATTAACTTTTTACACTGATAATGCCGTCACTATCTGATGAGAGCCAGCTGTTCGGCGTTCTCTTTAGGAGAAAATCCATCTCGGACAGGAATCAAACCCGCGACCTAGCGCTGACAGATTTGTACTTACTTCCAAGCTACTCTCGTCGGAATCAGGGTTGGATGGAGTTTGATTGTCAGCTAACAGTACATGTGTATCTTGCAATAGTCCATGTATATCTGACCAGTTGACTTCTCGGGTGATATGGCAGTTGAAGTGAGCGCCTGGGAATCAAAAGGGCACAAAAGTAAAATTTGTGGGAGAATGACCTACTTAATGGCCAAATTCCCGACAACAACAACAACACCAACAACAACAGAAAATAGCAGAATTAACCACTTTGTCTCCTGAGCCTGGTGGTCATCACATGGCCTTGTACGGCGGAAGACTGGGGTTCGATTCCTCATCAACAACATTATTGTGAACAAGCGAAGTACCCAAGTTGCCGGATGTTGTTGTTTTTTTTTCTATTCTTTTCTTTTCTTTTTTTTCAGAGATTTGGTAGACGAAGGATGAAACTGTAAACATCCCGCAATCGAAGATAGAGCGAGGACAGGATAGAAGAAAGTCAACCGTTTCCAGGTCGAACAGTATCTTTTTAGGCGTAGAATACATTTCTCCCCGTACAGGAATGGAACTCGCGAGCTAGCACTTACAAGGCAGACGTGTTACCGTCCAGGCAGCACCTCTAAAACAGTGAGCAGCACATTAGGTCGAACAGTATGTATAGGTAGAAAGAAAAAAGACAAAAAAGAATAACCACGGTAAAATTTAGAGTCTTCTCCTAGAGCCGAAAAGTGTAAAAATTACTTCTCCTAGAGCCAAAAAGTGTAAAAAATATAAATCCCCATGTCCAATAAAAACAATTTCCCAGCCTATTTAGCTTGGTTGGTAGAAGCGCTAGGTCACGGGTTCGATTACCGCCCGGCTTGGATTTTATCCCACCAGATAAGGTTCGTTCTCGGAACGGCTGGCTTTCTCCTATCCTGTCTTCCTTTTAATTTCGGGAGATAAGACCTTAGCAGTTACAGTTATCAAACCTCTAAAAAGAAATCCCTGCTTCCCTACTTTACACATATGTACCTACAAATCTCTCCCCTTTACAAAGCTGTTCCCTCTTTTCCTTCCCCTCTAGGCTCTCTCCCCTTCTCTCTTGGTCTCCTCCTCCCCTAGGTGTCTTAACTGGCTAGATTTCATGAAATTTGGCAAGATTTTCATTTCAAGTTAAACTTAAGTTTATCTTTAGATTTCATACATACGGGGGTAAATAAATAAAATTGGGCTAAGCCTTAAAGTAAATAATTTTATAACTCTTTCGAAATAAAAGGAAATTTGACTAGCAGTTGATTTCGTTTGTCCTTTTAGGAAATTTCTTTCTTTCATACAATATTTTACTGGGGTACTGCTGGTTGTCATGAGAAAAGGTTTATTACCTTTCATAGGTTCAATGCCCACCCAGGGCGAACTTCATACTAAACAATATTTTAGGGTTCGTTCTCGGTACGAACGGCTTTCTCGTAAGCGCTAGGCCGCGGATTCGATTCCCGCCCAGGGCGAACTTTATCCTAAACAGAAAAGGTTCGTTCTCGGAACGGCTGGCTTTCTCTTATCCTGTCCTCCTTTTTTCTTCACTTTCGGGACGATAAGGCCCCGTTCCCACTTGTGAGTTTCATCCGATTTTTTTCCCCCGAATGTCCTGTAGGCAATGTAATTTAAATCAGAGTGTTCCCACTACACACGACACGATTTTTTTCCGAACTTTCAACATGCTAGTAGCTAGCACCGTTGGATTCTGTCAATTTGAATTCAGAGAGTAACATGCATTTAATTTGGAACTCATTATTGTATTTAATAAAATAACACTGTAGTTAAAATTTATAAGAAGGCGGAGAAAAATGCATCAAGCTAATAGAAGTAAAGAAAGAAAAATTAGAAAAAATAATTTCTATTTTCTAAGTATTCGCCTAGTACTACGTAGAATTAAAATAGAATAAAATTGTAAGTAATATTAGATTTGTATATGAATAACTTTATGCTTTTAAAATGTTCGCTATTAAAATATAATTTTCTCACAAAAAAAATGTAAAATGGACTTGCTGCATAGAAACTGAATTTTGGGACTTTATCAATCCACCTTTTCAGAAAAAAAGAAGAGATTATGATATTAATTGATCATTTGTTCAAGCCAGCCTATTTAGCTTGGAGGTAGCGCACTAGCTTTGTAAGGGCTAGGTCGCGGGTTCGATTTCCGCCTAAGGACAACTTTATCCTAAACTGATAAGGTTCGTTCTCGGAACGGCCGGCTTTCTTCTATCCTGTCCTACTTCTCTTTTCGATTTCGGGACGATAAGACCTCCGTTGTTACAGATCAAACGTAAAAAAACTACACTATTAGGTACCTATACCACCTACTGGCAATTCAGTTTCCATACAAAATGAGACATGGAAATTGGCAACAAATGGGGGAAAATGCAATACCGACGTAATTGATAAATTATTATGAAATAATTATGGTACTATTCTAGAAAAATTATAAATATTGTGAGAAGTGCCAAGAGTGCCCAACGAACAAAGAGAAAAATAGGTTTACCCATGTCCCATGTGCTGATAAAATTTACGTAGATAGTAGATAGGTATGTAGGTATTAAACAGCTTTTTTTTCGACATTCCTTCGGAGCCATTATACCTAGTTATATTGTAGACTAAATACCGTAAAACAGGGTACCTACATAGATAGAAACAGAAATAAATGTATATCATTTTATCTATTCCTTTTTTATCCAAATCGGCTAAAGTGTCATTTATACTTCTCGGCTTTTTTTTTATTTAATTTTTTATTTTAAAGAGGAGGAGAAGGAGGAGGAGAGGGAGAAGAAGAAGAAAAGGAAAGAGGAGGAGAAGGAGGAGGAGAGGGAGAAGAAGAAGAAAAAGAAAGAGGAGGAGGAGAAGGAGGGGAGGGAGAAGAAGAAGAAGAAAAGGAAAGAGAAGGAGGAGGAGAGGGAGAAGAAGAAGAAAAGGAAAGAGGAGAAGGAGGAGGAGAGGGAGAAGAAGAAGAAAAGGAAAGAGGAGAAGGAGGAGGAGAGGGAGAAGAAGAAGAAAAGGAAAGAGGAGGAGGAGAAAAAAAGGAGAAAGGGATGAAGAAGAAAGAGGAAGAGAAGGGAAAAAACGTAAATCTGTTCAAACTGCTTTTTAGGTGAAATAAAAAACGAGAATTTTAAAATAAAATAAACGGGGGAAAAAACTCCGAATTGAAGGTAAATGTGAGAAGGATGTGAAAAGTGGGTACCTATTCTTGTGGGGAAAAAAGTTGCCATAAGGGGAAACCCCAAAACAGCCTGGATTCTTAGAATAAAGGTGCAGAACTGCAGACAAAAGTAAACTTTTATTTAGATTAGTTCTATTAGCTTATCTGTTCACGATTAGTTCTATTAGCTTATCTGTTCACGATTAGTTCTATTAGCTTATCTGTTCACGATAAGTTCTATTAGCTTATCTGTTCACGATTAAGTCCACACTGGGTGGAAATGGAGCTCGCGATCTAACGTTTTACAAGGCAGACTCTCTGCGCTTCAAGCTAACTATGCTGGTAATGTTGAGTTTCCTTAGTATGTACCTGTACCATGTACTGTCACCGCAGCCTAACGGACCAAGCAGCCCTTTTATTTTATAAACGCCGTATAATTATTTGAATATGCAATATGGAACATGAGAATCATGAGTGGAGATGCGTCTCATCTACATAGGTATTATACCGGCTTCAACAAAAATCGAACCAAGCAATCGCGACTATCGCGAGTTAAGCCGAAACAAACCAAATTCAAATCTGTCGAGAATTTATTATTTACCTACCTATTACATAATTTACGGAACAAATTCATTAAATAAAATATACGAAACAAAACGACATCGTTTTTATGACTAGCGCAATTACATAAATTAATACTGAAAAAATATTTAATATTTTATTACCTATCTATCTATCTACCTAGATATTTTTAATTATAACTATTCTAATATATTTTTATTTTATTTCAAATCAAATACAATTTACAAAACATGGATTCGTTCTTGGAACGGCTGGCTTTCTCATACCTCAGCGCACTACCTTAAACGCATTGATGCCTTCAATTCAAAGTAATCTAATATCAACTCGCAAGCCCGGAACCAGGATTAATGACCATGCTGTTGGCTAGAAGACCTCAGCGCAGTTACAGTTCCCTCTGTCGAACCACTTTTTAAAATGCCAGCCTTTGGTTGGTAGCGCGTCTGCCTGGTAAACGCTAGGCCGCGGGGTCGATTCCCGCCCGCGGTGCATTTTATGCTAAACCGATATGGATCGTTCTCGGAACGGCTGGCTTTCTCCTATCCTGTCTTCGTGTTCAGGACGATAATACCTTAGCAGTTACAGTTCCCTCTATCAAAACCTCTTTTTTTTCTCCTTATCGCGCTGGTCTGAGTTTACTGTGTTCGAAATACTTTGTCGAATTTTTTTTGTCGATGGTGGACATGGAACCCGGTACCTTTTGCGCTCATAACCAACAGAGTGAAATCACAATAACCATACCCCCTAATTTTTTACAATAAAGTTTCTTGACAATACGTAAAATAATCTAAAATGGTTTAAAGACACACCTGAAATAAATTTATCGGTCTAATAAATCTATTTAATTTTAGAGATATTTAATATTTTACATTAAGGCTAAACAAATTACATAGGTAAAGTAATCATTATAAACTAATTTGGCATCAAAAGCAATACAATACATATTGAGTAGGTAATTTTAATCATGTCCAATTTGTAACTATATACTGGATTGGATTGGGGTTATGGTTGTTTCACCAAAACGGTGATATTTTAATGAAGGTAGCATCGAAAGATCACCAATGAAGACCACATTTGAACGTTATTGTCTTGATAAATATGTATTTTATAGAATCATCAGTCCCGTGGTGTCATACTTTCAAAAGAGGAAGCTAAAAACGCTTTTTTACACTGTGTCCCAATCCCGAAAGCCCAGCAAAAAAAAAAAAAAAAAAATGCTTTGAGG
>NW_007381004.1:11140-17400 GCF_000475195.1 Diaphorina citri | reverse complement strand
CGTTTTTCTGACGAGAAATGGCCTCTATGATCATGTAATTTTACCCCCCTAGACTATTTTTTGTGAGGGCATCTAAAGTCACAGATTCACACCAACAACCCCACAAGCTTTGAAGCATTAAAGGGTGTAAGTTGCATCAACGAGATACAGCCTGATTTCCTCGAATTTGTCGTCGAAAATTTTGTCAAAAGGAAACGGATGTACCGTCAAAGTCGAGGAAGTTATTTGTCTGATTATTGTTCCATACAAAATTTCAGAATGTTTATTGTTTACTTCTCAAATCATCTAAGAAGTCCATTTTATTCCACGGAGAACCATGCTTTATTAAACAACCAAATCTTGCGCTCTTATTGGGACACCCTTTACCAACAGCGTTTGATCAAGTTTAATAGGTACGTTTAATAATGATAATAGTAATAATAATAACAATAATATGATGATAATATAATATGATAATGTTGATAATATAATATGGTGATGTTTTAATGATATTTTAATAATATTTTATTTTGGGTATTATTATAATAATAATACCCAAAAGTATAGTGCACCTGGGTGAGTCAACATATCTCTCTCTCTCTCTCTCACACACACACACACACACACACACACACACACACACACACACACACACACACACACACACACACACACACACTAATGACTGATAAAATGTCATAGATCATCATCAAAGTCATTTGGTTAGACGTAAGTAGGTTGAGAAACCTCAGCTCTAAACTCTGCTTTAGAAACGAGCTCAGTCCTTCATTGCAACAAGTAGTTCTGTGAACATCTATTTTTTTTTTCCGTGAGTTAACTGTTTCTTGAAATATTTGTAAACAAACCCACATTTTTTGCCTTTTTTTTCGTGTAAACAAAAGTATTTTCTATTTTTGTGAATTCAATTTGAATTATTTTTATTATTTTATAAAATATCAAACGGCAATTAAATATTTTACCTAAGAAGTAACGTATCAACAATATTTTCTTTTCAACAGGCATATTTTTAGGTATTTATTTTCTATCAAATTAATTGGTGTTCATCAAATTATTAATCATTCATTATGTATTTTTGGTATTTTTACTTTTTAAATTATTATTATTTTAAATTTAAAAGTTAGTTTTTCGTGATAGGATTTATCTAATCAATGATTGTTACCTGTATTAAATTATTAGTGCTTAAAAAATGGAAGTTTTCTTGGAAGAATATGAATTAAAAGAAAAAATACAAATAAAATTCAATAAGCAGGGGATTTTTTTTCTTCTTTCAACTGCCCCATTATTAGAAAATAGGGCCAATCAACCCTTTACCCTTTTTGTCCACGGCTGATATCAGCCCAATGTTTACATTTTCCGTCATTTTCATTGGTCAAACTAGAAATGGGTAGCAGTGATAACGACATTTTACCCAATCAGATCCAAGAACTTAACTTTAAAAACCTAGCCAGTGTCCTCCATTCCTCCAGAAAGTCGGAATTTTTCTTGGCCCAAAAATCCAAAAACCTCCAGAAATGACAACTTGGCAACAACGCCAACAGGCCAATTTTTCGAAATCGATATCGATTAATCGAACAAACTTTTCGATTAATCGTTTTCATGGCATGTCGAATTTGAGGTTAGGTTTTTCTTTTCATTTCATTTTTCAATTTTTTCACAAGTTTTCCAGTTTCCACTTTTCCCAAAGTGCCAAAAGTAGTGAAGTTTAGCTTTTTGTTGGAAATTTTAGCTAGTTTGTTTCATCTTATCATTATCCTTGGGAATTCCAAACAGAGCCCCAAAGAGCTTTTGAAAGTTCCATTCAAGCTCCTGAAAGTCTCAGACTGAGGAATCACCATTCTAGTATAAATCAGTTGGTAGGTAGGTAATTATAAATCAGCAAATTTCACTTACCTTTGAATGTACTTTGTTGAGGAATCAAACTCAGGACTTCCACTATGCCAGCAGGGTGTACCCACTCAGCTACAGAGGTGTATAAACATGTTCTATTCTAACTGAAATCATTTTCCTTTTTCAACAGAGTAACATAATATCCAGCTTCAAAGATCTATGGACTAACGTTTTTAATAATAATTAAGTACTTACATAACATTGTAATTACTTAACATACTTAACTACCTGTAAAAGTAAGTTTAAAGTGTTTAAACTAAGATCTTCCGATTTCCTCGGAACAAGTCAACCAGTGACCCAGTGTGAAAACAACATCAGTGCTTTACATGTGTTTATACCAAAGTGAACAATGATTGTTTTAACAAATCCGTGACTTGGATATTATCTGCCCCACAAGAGATGGGACAACCCAAGATCTTCGATTTCCTCGGAACAAGTCAACCAGTGACCCAGTGTGAAAACAACATCAGTGCTTTACATGTGTTTATATCAAGGTGAAGAATGATTGTAATAATGAATCGGTAGCTTGGATACCATCAGCCCCACAAGAGATGGGACAACGTTTGTCACCGAAGAACTACAATCATCACCACTGTTCCATTTGTCCGCACTTGTAATGGACAAACCAGACATGGGATTTTCCACACAAGCGTCCCGTTCAGTTTTTCATTTTGGGGCGTTTTGTCCCGAATTTCCGTTTTTGTCCCAGAAAAAATTCGGAACGCGTTTTTTAACTTAACTAACTTTCTAGGTTTACCGTTTACGCATTTTTCCCCCCTAACAATTTACAACTTCGGGCTTTAATCGTAACCTATTAAATTTCAAGCTCTAGCCACGATTCGCGTCCCAAATCGACATTTCGGATATTTGGCAAGCCTACTTGTAACCCATGTGTACTTATGAAGTTATGAACAAAATCACTGGTCTCAAGACTCTTGAGAGTGAGAACTTTTGTTCTTAAAATGGGTTTACCGTTTACCCCATCAACTCATCTCATGAGTCATTGAGTCAACCTAACCAAGTGGACCCCCTGGAATACAACGGGTCGTTTGTTTGCGCGTTTTCTCTCTCTCTCTCTCTTTCTCTCTTGAGCGGTCAAAAGAATGCTCTCTCTCTTTCTCTCTCTCTCTTATCTTTCTTTCGTTTAAAAAAAAAAAAAAAAAAAAAAAAAAAAAAAAAACGAAGGGAATTCTTTTCAAAACCAGTTTTATGATATAAGTTATACCATGCCGACAAAGAGCGGTCAAAAGAATGCTCTCTCTCTCTCTCTCTTATCTTTCTTTCGTTTTCTCTCTCTCTCTCTCTTTCTCTCTTTCTCTCTCTCTCTTTCTCGCTCTCTCTTTCTCTCTCTCTCTTATCTTTCTTTCGTTTTCTCTCTCTCTCTTTCTCTCTCTCTCTCTCTTATCTTTCTTTCGTTTTCTCTCTCTCTTTCTCTTCTTTTCTCTGGTTCTCTCTTTCTTTCCATCTCTCTTTTCTTCTCTTTTTCCATCTTTCTTCCTCTTTGGTCTCAAAGCCAAAGCACAGAATTGCCCAGTCACCCATCCGAATGCCAGCTTCGCTCATTGTTGTCTTAACTTCAGTGATCCCTGGGGAACTAGTGCATTGTAATTGTACGAGCTATCACCGCTGCGCTGGCTCCAACCAAATGGGTGTGTTGACAGGGAACTGTAACTGTTTTGGTCTTATCGTCCCGAAAGTTTTCTTCTCTTTTTCCATCTTTCTTCCTCTTTGGTCTCAAAGCCAAAGCACAGAATTGCCCAGTCACCCATCCGAATGCCAGCTTCGCGCATTGTTGTCTTAACTTCAGTACATAATTCATACACGTGCTTCTTCATACATTGGCATAGACAAGTATAAGTAGGTACCTACCTTCCCAGTTCCGTGAATCTGAAGAGACTATAGAGGTGTTGTAATTTTGAGTGTATGGCCGCCATACACGCCCTACATATAGACTGTGCCACTGAGAGGAGTTTTTAAAACAATTATCACCAGACCTTGTAAGGCCTCCATTTTGGTTCTCATAAATGAAAGGAAAGGAAATACGCCGAATTTTGAGAACTGAAATCCCAAGAGAAAGGAAAGAAGGGACCAAGGATTCTATTAGGAAACTCAAAGTACAGGGTGGTTGGAAAAAATAGAGACAAAAAAAAATCCAGTTTTGGTTCGTAAAGATCATGGGCTAAAAATCACTTTTTTTTTTTGGAGAGCTTAGTCTCGCTGGGGACTTTAAACAGGGAGTAGACCAGCTTAGTCTGGCTGGGGACTTTAAACAGGGAGTAGACCAGCTTAGTCTGGCTGGGGACTTTAAACAGGGGGTAGACCAGCTTAGTCTAGCTGGGGGACTTTAAACAGGGAGTAGATGGTTCGAGAGATGGTTGCAGAGGAAATCCCTACATTGTTGCAATTCAGATAAAGGTCTATTTTTGATAAACTCTCTCTTCTAAAATGCAGAGGTAGCTCTAAGTTCAGAGGTTGGATTCCAGAACAGGTAAGGTGGATATCGCCACCTAACCTGTTCTTAGGTCTGAAGCTTTTTCCGACATTTTTTTGCTGTGACATTGATCTGGACACACTATAGGTGCCTAACCTTACTTTGGTAATGCCACCACTGGCGAAGTCTATCTTGATAACCAAACCGAATGGTGTAACTAAATTCTTTGTCGAAATGGAGGAGGCGCTGTTTTCGAATCACCGTACAGTTTTAGGGAAAGAAAAAAAGGTTCTGGTAAAAAGACCTTTAATTTGATATATAGGTCGACCAGGTTTGGATAAGTCCTTCTATGGGCACAGACCGACAGACGTAAGCGCTAACTCGATAGCTGTGGTAAAACAGACAAAATATACCTACTTGCGTACTTGCAATGATGTTAAGAAATGCCGATATCCAACGATAATGATAATACTCCCTGCTTGGTTCTTTTGAAATCTCACAGGGGTTGATTGTTTGGGATTAGAGAGAATAAAACTACCTATTCAAATTCCGTGAACCAACGAACTTCCAAATGAAAGGCGGGTGGAACACAAGATACAAGGTTTGAGTTGGTAGCAGTGTTGCCAGATTGATATTCCCGAATTACCGTACACTGCTAGAAAATTTGAAAACTGCTAGAATATCGTACATTTTTACTTCTCCTGGCAGGGTTGCCAGACTGGTCAGCTGAGATTACCGTTCAATTTTGCTGGGAATACCGTACTTTACCGTATGCCACTTTTGACCGATATCCAACGATAATGATAATACTCCCTGCTTGGTTCTTTTGAAATCTCACAGGGGTTGATTGTTTGGGATTAGAGAAAAAAAAAACTACCTATTCAAATTCCGTGAACCAACGAACTTCCAAATGAAAGGCGGGTGGCGGGTGGAACACAAGATACAAGGTTTGAGTTGGTAGGTACCTACCCAAATGAGTATTGAGTAGTGGTCGATTCCACAGTCGGAGTTTAAATTTAAACTCGGTTTAACTCTTGGATGAAGTAAGTGATTTGATTGGTGGATTTCAAAATGGTCAGCCAATTAGAATTTGAGATTACTTAATCTAAAGAGTTGAACCTAAACTGAGCTTTTGTTTTGATTCGTAGAAGCTTAACCCATTCTTTAGGGCTGTTTGCTCCTTAGACCCAAGCCTCTGAGTGTGCTTTTACTTTCCTTATCCTATAGGAAGGAAAGTAATGTATTCGGGTCAAATTTTCGATGGTCAGTTTTTAGTTCCAAAACACGTTTTGAGGTCCCGTGAGCCTAAATCCAAAGTTTCAGCCATTGGTCCGTGTGTCTGTCTGTCCCAAAGGCTTTGCTATTTTCCTCCCTATGAAATCAGTTATGTTTGTATTCTCATCAAACGAAATACTAATAATGTCAGCATAAATGAGGTAGAGGGATAGAGGATGGAAGATTAGGAAGGAGGTGCTAAAGAAATTGAGTGCAAAGGGCATCCACTCGTAAAATTTGTAGCCAAAACCAAATGTCACCCCTAAGCAATCACCCTAGTTAGGGCTGATTGAGAGGCTGACGAAAAACGTCTGTACACGGGAAAAGGTGAAGAAGAGGAAGGAGGGAGAGAAAAGTGGGCACTCATTTAACACGTTCAGCGCCGTGGTATGGAAATAAATACACACGGCGTTCCACGGTTCGACAGGCGTGTATTGATACCAATACACGCGGCGCTGTGGTTCAAACTCGCCAAAACAGCTTGGCGTTGAACGTGTTAAAGTAATAGTGCTCATATGCTGCTCAAATTGGATAAGACTGAACCCATTTTCTTCTTTTACCTTACCCTCAAACAATGCTCGTAACCCATGGGTACTTATGAAGTTATGAACAAAATCATTGGTCTCAAGACTCTTGAGAGTGAGAACTTTTGTTCTTAAAATGGGTA
>NW_007381004.1:2994-10945 GCF_000475195.1 Diaphorina citri | reverse complement strand
TGGCTGGGGGACTTTAAACAGGGAGTAGACCAGCTTAGTCTGGCTGGGGGACGTTAAACAGGGAGTAGACCAGCTTAGTCTGGCTGGGGACTTTAAACAAGGAGTAGACCAGCTTAGTCTGGCTGGGGGACTTTAAACAGGGAGGATACCAGCCTAAAATTTCCCTTGCTAAAGGAATAGCAAAGGTTAAGTGCGAAGGGCATCCTCGTATAATTTTTGTAGCCTCCAAAATCAAATGTCAGCCCAAAAGCAATCACCCTAGCCAGAGCTGATTGAGAGGCTGACGCTGACCCCGTCTGAACACGGGAAAAGGACAGTGAGAGACTTTTTTAGGTCTCGAGCTTTTTCCGACACACACGTTCCGTCTGTCAGAGTGTGACTGGTATAAGAACCTTCTCCTTCTCACTAATTTTATCAACTCTAACATTTATACCTACCTAGGTGCCTAACCTAATTTCTTTTTACTTTCCTTATCCTATAGGAAGGAAAGTAATGTAATCGGGTCAAATTTTCGATGGTCAGTTTTTAGTGCCAAAACACGTTTTGAGGTCCTAAATCCAAAGTTTCAGCCATTGGTCCGTGTGTCTGTTTGTAAACAAAATATCTCGAGAACGGTAAGAGCTAGAGACTTGAAATTTGGTTTGTAGCTGTCAAATGTGACAAGGATGTGACACGAAACTTTTGGTTAAGATAGGTGCTGCCGTTGGAGGCATTTTGACCGCTTTTTGGCGGTTTTCGAACGTTTTTTGCGATTTTCAGCTATACCGACTAAATGGTTAGAGGTATTGTAAAAGTTTAGCTATAAAAATAAGAACACCCAAAATAAGCATCATTCAATAGGATGATGAAAGTCGTGTGATGTTCACACCAGATTTTTTTACTTTGGTAATGCCACCACTGGCGAAGTCTATCTTGATAACCAAACCAAATGTGTAACTAAATTCTTTGTCGAAATGAGGAGGCGCTGTTTTCGAATCACCGTACAGTTTTAGGGAAAGAAAAAAAGGTTTTCAGAGGTCTTCCTTTGTGCGATTCGTTGGTTCAAAAGAAATGCCGATATCCAACGATAATGATAATACTCCCTGCTTGGTTCTTTTGAAATCTCACAGGGGTTGATTGTTTGGGATTAGAGAGAATAAAACTACCTATTCAAATTCCGTGAACCAACGAACTTCCAAATGAAAGGCGGGTGGAACACAAGATACAAGGTTTGAGTTGGTAGCAGTGTTGCCAGATTGATATTCCCGAATTACCGTACACTGCTAGAAAATTTGAAAACTGCTAGAATATCGTACATTTTTACTTCTCCTGGCAGGGTTGCCAGACTGGTCAGCTGAGATTACCGTTCAATTTTGCTGGGAATACCGTACTTTACCGTATGCCACTTTTGAAAAGTCGTACATTTTTGCATAGTACCGTACTTTTACAGCAAATTACCGTACATTATCGTATAAAATTAATTACCGTACACATTATCGTACCAAAGCTCGAATACCGTACAAATACGGTAATTACCGTACATCTGGCAACACTGGTTGGTAGGTACCTACCCAGATGAGTACTGAGTAGTGGTCGATTCCACAATAGGAGTTTAAATTTAAACTCGGTTTAACTCTTGGATTAAGTAAATGATTTGATTGGTGGATTTCAAAATTTTCAGCCAATTAGAATTGAGATTACTTAATCTAAAGAGTTGAACCTAAACTGAGCTTTTGTTTTGATTCGTAGAAGCTTAACCCATCCTTTAAGTAAGGCTGTTTGCACTTAGACCCAAGCCTCCGAGTGTGCTTTTTACTTTCTGTAATATTTTCGGACTGGTTCAACACTTCAGCCAGTTCGATTTGACCATTCAAGGATTCTTTCTCCATCGGAATTTGATCGGGGAATCCAGAAATAAATTTGCTCTCATTTTGCATCTGATTTGTCTTCTAAATATTACCCCAAAAAATATCACTTCGTGGCATAAAAAAGACCCCGCGAAGTCGTTCCTCCCAAAATAAATCAAGTGCCCACAAAAAATAAACAAAACTCCATCCCACCCCAAAAAAGATTAGAAATCAATTTTGTACCCCGCCTTTTATTCACTTCATAATTTGTGTCCTCCGACTTCACGTAGTACCTACCTTTCTTTCCCCTCATTGCACTCCACTTTCCTCTAATATTACTTCTGCTTCACTGCATTGGCGGCGTGCCACCTACCTTGCAATGCTTTAAAAATAAATTGATGGCACGCCGCCAATGCAGTGAAGCAGAAGTAATATTAGAGAAAGAGGAGTGCAATGAGGGGAAAGAAAGGTAGCTGGCACGCCGCCAATGCAGTGAAGCAGAAGTAATATTAGAGAAAGAGGAGTGCAATGAGGGGAAAGAAAGGTAGCTGGCACGCCGCCAATGCAGTGAAGCAGAAGTAATATTAGAGAAAGAGGAGTGCAATGAGGGGAAAGAAAGGTAGCTGGCACGCCGCCAATGCAGTGAAGCAGAAGTAATATTAGAGAAAGAGGAGTGCAATGAGGGGAAAGAAAGGTAGGTACTACGTGAAGGAGGAGCACACAAATTTGAAGGCGGGGTACAAAATTGATTTCTAATCTTTTTTGGGGTGGGATACTGATACAGTTCTTCGCTTTTGTCATTTTGTAGCGATGAAACATCTGCAACATTGGACGTTAGGGGTCTGTGTCATAGCATCTCCGTCCCGTAGTATGTCCGGCATCAGATGGACGATATTAGGAGATAGTTTTACAATACTTTCTCTTCCATTGAAGTGTTTGCTGTTTTGGTTCAACACGTGAATAAAAGAAAGCACTCTTACTTCCAAGGTCCACAAGTACCTACCTATTTCATTATCTCACAGGGAGAAGAAAACAAACCTAATGGCGTCAGGTAGCCTGATAGCCAGTACAGGAAGGGGCGCATTCAGGGCCCTATATAGGGTGGGGCTGCCCCCCTCCCCTCGAGCTTCATTTTTCGCCTTTAATGTAGGCCAGGCTCCGAAAATTTGGAGCGTCCCCCCTCCCTTCCTTTGGTATAGGATCATCATCAATCCTTTCCCATGGCGTAGTGGTCACTGCGCTCGCCTTGCACGCGGGAGACCCGGGTTCGATTCCTTACTTTTAGCCAGCAGTGACGGCACGTTAAATGCACCTGTTTCCTACTTGATCACTGAAGTCAAGCAACATTGCGCGTGGTTTGTATGTGGATGGACGACCATCTGGGCAATCCCCTTTTGCTGACTTTACCCCACTCAGGCTGGGTGAGGTGTGAGGAGGTAGCTTGGCGCCAAATGGAGGGACTTCCGCCCGGGGCGAACTTTTATCCTAAACAGATAAGGTTTGTTTGTGGGCCTGCTACCTGCTCTTACCCTGTCTTCTCTTTAATTTCGGAACTATAAAGACTGTATCAGCTATCAGTTCATCTTCAAAACTCAAGGGGACCTCAAAACGGACATTTCCACCCATTTCCCGATTTCGAAAATTCGTACAAATTTCAGTCCGTTGTTACAGTTCCCTCTATCAAACCTCTTCAGAAACCTTTATCCCTCTTTTCAGATACTCAATTCAATTCAATTTATTTGTACATATTATATACAATTGTATGTGGTACAATGCTAAGACCAAACTCTTTTTTAGAACTTCGTTACTGGGGTCTAGATAGTCTAATAACGTCTAAGGTTCTAAAGTTTTGGTATCTCTCGAACCATAAACCAACTCCGAAATCTCGAACCAATCTTCGTTCTCTGGTTTTGAATCAAAAAACACCAAATTCTTTCTTCGCTCAGTCAGATTCCTAGAGGTTTTTTCAAGAATGCCTCTCTCTCTCTCTCTCTCTCTCTCGCTCGCTCGCTCTCTCTCTCTCTCGCTCTCGCTCCGTGCACATGGTTGGACCTTGTTTCCTCTCTAACTCATAGTGACAGGGAGCTTGCCAGCCTAGTAAGTTTGAAAGGTAGCCTTACCTTATAATTTCCCTGTCGCGTATAATATCTCTAGTAGCGCGGTCAAACTTTCTTGACTTGGCGGGGCGGAGCGCTACCGCGCTCCTTAATACTTTCCTTATCCTATAGGAAGGAAAGTAATGTATTCGGGTCAAATTTTCGATGGTCAGTTTTTAGTTCCAAAACACGTTTTGAGGTCCCTAGAGCCTAAATCCAAAGTTTGAGCCATTGGTCCGTGTGTCTGTCTGTACGTCCGTCTGTCTGTAAACAAAATATCTCGAGAACGATAAGAGCTAGAGACTTGAAATTTGGTATGCAGCTGTCAAATGTGACAAGGATGCGACACGAAACTTTTGGTTAAGATTGGTGCAACGCTTGTTTGTGTATGCTTTAGGTGGCTATGTACTTTAAGCCAGCAGTGACCGCACGTTAAATGCACCTGTTTCCTATTTGATCACTGAAGTCAAGCAACATTGCGCGTGGTTTGTATGTGGATGGACGACCATCTGGGCAATCCCCTTTTGCTGACTTCACCCCACTCAGGCTGGGTGAGATGTGAGGAGGTAGCTTGGCGCCAAATGGATGGACTTCCGCCCGGGGCGAACTTTTATCGTAAACAGATTAGATTCGTTCTCGGAACGGCTGGTTTTGTGTTTTGTCCTACCCTGTCTTCCCTTCGATTTCGGAACTATAAGTTAGTGGATTTCACATCTAGACTGCAACTCGTAGTATACGGCAGTTTTCATGTTGAAGGCTACATAGTCTTATGGCTTATGGGCCTGTTCACACTTCAACTTTAATTTTAAGTGTGAACAAGCCCATAAGACTTTGTTGCCATCAACATGAAAACTGCCGTATACTACAAGTTGCAGTCTAGATGTAGAATATCCCTAAGACTATATCAGCTATCAGTTCATCTTCAAAACTCAAGGGGACCTCAAAACGGACATTTCCACCCATTTCCCGATTTCGAAAATTCGTACAAATTTCAGTCCGTTGTTACAGTTCCCTCTATCAAACCTCTTCAGAAACCTTTATCCCTCTTTTCAGATACTCAATTCAATTCAATTTATTTGTACATATTGTATACAATTGTATGTGGTACAATGCTAAGACCAAACTCTTTTTTAGAACTTCGTTACTGGGGTTTAGATAGTTTAGAATTCTTAGGTTCAAAGTTTTGGTATCTCTCCAACCATAAACCAACTCCGAAATCTCGAACCAATCTTCGTTCTCTGGTTTTGAATCAAAAAACACCAAATTCTTTCTTCGCTCAGTCAGATTCCTAGAGGTTTTTTTCAAGAATGCCTCTCTCTCTCTCTCGCTCTCTCGCTCCGTGCACATGGTTGGACCTTGTTTCCTCTCTAACTCATAGTGACAGGGAGCTTTGCCAGCCTAGTAAGTTTGGAAGGTATTCCGCTTGCCTTGTAAGCGCTAACTCATAGTGACAGGGAGCTTTGCCAGCCTAGTAAGTTTGGAAGGTAGTCCGCTTGCCTTGTAAGCGCTAACTCATAGTGACAGGGAGCTTTGCCAGCCTAGTAAGTTTGGAAGGTAGTCCGCTTGCCTTGTAAGCGCTAACTCATAGTGACAGGGAGCTTTGCCAGCCTAGTAAGTTTGGAAGGTAGTCCGCTTGCCTTGTAAGCGCTAACTCATAGTGACAGGGAGCTTTGCCAGCCTAGTAAGTTTGGAAGGTAGTCCGCTTGCCTTGTAAGCGCTAACTCATAGTGACAGGGAGCTTTGCCAGCCTAGTAAGTTTGAAAGGTAGTCCGCTTGCCTTATAAGCGCTAACTCATAGTGACAGGGAGCTTGCCAGCCTAGTAAGTTTGAAAGGTAGTCCGCTTGCCTTATAAGCGCTAACTCATAGAATAGAATATACCTTGTTTATCCTGCCCGAATAGGACTGAAAAGTCCCTTTACCCCAGCAGTCTAAACAAGGTCTCGTATATTTGATGGGTTAAAGAATAATACATACAACTAACAGTTCAGTAAAAAGACCTTGCTTAACTGGAGCTTGCCAGCCTAGTAAGTTTGGAGGGTAGCCTTGCCTTATAAGCGCTAACTCGATAGCTGTGGTAAAACAGACAAAATATACCTACTTGCGTACTTGCAATGATGTTAGACTCATTTTCGTCCTCTTATGATATGATTTATGTTACAAATACGTACTGACAATATTTTCTTGTCAATTTGAATTTTAGTACCCAAGGATCAAATATAGACCACGTTATGCAACAAAGCAGTGAGCTATCCCCCGGCCTTAATGAGTGAAGCCAACCTAACATTATGTCTCTCTCTCTCTCTCTCTCTCTCTGCATCTTGTGATGTTTTTTTTTGTACCCAAGGATTAAATATAGGCCACCTTATGCAACAAAGCAGTGCGCTATCCCCCGGCCTTAATGAGTGAAGCCAACCTAACATTATGTCTCTCTCTCTCTCTCTCTCTCTCTCTCTCTGCATCTTGTGATGTTTTTTTTCCCTTTGATCTTGCTTAGACCGGTGCCGCCAAACCGTATGTACTTATTTCTATGTACCTACATTCTCTCTATGTATATATTTCTATGTACGTATTCCCCAATGTATATGGGTTCTATGTGCACATACTGGATGGTGTTGTAAATCAAGGTGTCAAGGTTGTGTGATTCTTGTAAGTCGTCTCCTCAAAAGTTAGTTTTTATTAGCTTAGGAGATGTTACTTATGTAAAATTTAAATTTAAACTGTAATAAATAAATAAATAAATCGAACCATTTCATCCTGATCTAGTAATTTTATTACGAGGTTAGAGGTTACTGATCAATGAAGACACTATTATTACTGTGTAAACCTCCAATTGGGTAAACATATGGGTTCTATGTGCACATACTGGATGGTGTTGTAAATCAAGGTGTCAAGGTGGTGTAATTCTTGTAAATCGTCTCCTCAAAAGTTATTTTTTGTTAGCTTAGGAGATAGTTTTTGTTAGCTTAGGAGATGTTACTAATGTAAAATTTAAATTTAAACTGTAGTAAATAAATAAAAAATCGAACCATTTCATCCTGATCTAGTAATTTTATTACGAGGTTACTGATCAATGAAGACACTATTATTACTGTGTGAACCTCCAGTAACTCCAGTTTGGTAAAACTCCAGACTTTTTTCTCCGTTTAATTTCACTCTGGAGTCTGGCAGTCTGGTTAGAATCATTGAATTTTCAGTCATCTTTTTTTTTTTAAGAGGTTTGACAGAGGGAACTGTAACTGCTAGGGTCTTATCGTCCCGAAATCGAAGAGAGAAGGAAGACAGGAATAGGAGAAAGCCAGCCGTTCCGAGAACGAACATTATCCCATCAGGATAAAATCCGCCCCGGGCGGGAATTGAACCCGCGGCCTAGCGCTTACAAGGCAGACGCACTACCAACTAAGCTAACTATAGGCTGGCTAGTTATCCTTTTTTAGTTTTATCCTTAATTACCTATCAGAGGATCCATATATTTTGTTGAAAACTTTTCGTCCGTCTTTTTGTTGTCTTCTTTTCACGAGAAAACGACCCTACTCTCTTGAACGGAAATTTTTTTGTGGTTGTCAAGAAGAGCATTGAATGTAATAGCTAATTGTAATATAGGCTAATACCTTTACTCGTCTGCGTCTCATTCTTAATTCAAAATCACTACGCGACGCTTCTAAATTTGGCCCTCGCGGGCCGGATTTCTCAATACTCTCTATCTCTCTCAGTCACCCAGTATAGAGGGAGATCTCTTCAAGGCCATTACTCCAAGAGAGAGAGAGAAGAGGTCTTAGTATTGCCGCCTCATCTTAGAGGGAATAGTTCGAGGGTTCAGGGCCTTTTTTATGGTGAGGTGATGGTCCTATCCAATTTATCCATCCAATGAAACAACAAAATATCATTTAAAAACGAAATAATATCCTTTTAAAATGTCCCTATAATAACAGAAATAAGTTTTTTTTTCTGAAGAGGTTTGACAGAGGGAACTGTAACTGCTATGGTCTTATCGTCCCGAAAATCGAAGAGAGAAGGAAGACAGGATAGGA
>NW_007381004.1:0-2300 GCF_000475195.1 Diaphorina citri | reverse complement strand
CAATAGATTGTATATATCCCAGGGCCGTAGCCTCTGTGTAATACTGGGGAATAGTTAGGTACTAAATAAGTACATAATACATAGAAATACATAGGATTACATAGGGATATACCTATTCAATAGACTGTATAGCTTACAGGGCCGTAGTTATAGTTAGTACATAATACATAGGGGTATACCTATTCAATAGATTGTATATATCCCAGGGCCGTAGCCTCTGTGTAATACTTGGGAATAGTCAGGTACTAAATAAGTACATAATACATAGAAATACATAGGATTACATAGGGATATACCTATTCAATAGACTGTATAGCTTACAGGGCCGTAGTTATAGTTAGTACATAATACATAGGGGTATACCTATACAATAGATTGTATATATCCCAGGGCCGTAGCCTCTGTGTAATACTGGGGAATAGTTAGGTACTAAATAAGTACATAATACATAGAAATACATAGGATTACATAGGGATATACCTATTCAATAGACTGTATAGCTTACAGGGCCGTAGTATAATACATAGGGGTATACCTATTCAATAGATTGTATAGCTTACAGGGCCGTAGTATAATACATAGGGGTATACCTATTCAATAGATTGTATAGCTTACAGGGCCAAAGCCTCTGTGTAAATACATAGGGGTATACCTATTCAATAGATTGTATAGCTTACAGGGCCGTAACCTCTGTGTAATACTTGGGGAAACGGTATTACAGAGTTGGAACTTTTTGTCAATATCAACTCTAGAGGTTTGATAGAGGGAACTAACAACGAAGATCTTCCTCGCCTTTTTAAATGTTCAGACGGGGATGGCCTTTTTCGTCAGTCTCTCAATCAGCCCTATGGTGATTGCTCTGGGCTGACATTTGGTTTTGGCTACAAACTTTACGAGTGGATGGTGGATGCCCTTCCCACTCAACCTTTGCCATTACTTCAGCAAGGGGAATTCCTTTGCCATTACTTCAGCAAGACGAAGATCTTCCTCGCCTTTTTAAATGTTCAGACGGGGATGGCCTTTTTCGTCAGTCTCTCAATCAGCCCTATGGTGATTGCTCTGGGATGACATTTGGTTTTGGCTACAAATTTTATGAGTGGATGGTGGATGGATGCCCTTCGCACTCAACCTTTGCCATTTCTTTAGCAAGGGGAATTTCAGGCTACCATAGGTGGTACTCCCTGTTTAAAGTCCGCCAGCCAGACTAGTATTATCAATATCAACAATTTTTTCTCTATCCAAAGTGTAACTTATATCCAGTTATTGAGTGGAGTTGCCTTCAGCAAGAGGAATTTCAGGCTACTATAGGTGGTACTCCCTGTTTAAAGTCCCCCAGCCAGACTAGTATTGTCAATATCAACAATTTTTTCTCCATCCAAAGTGTAACTTATATCCAGTTATTGAGTGGAGTTGCCAAAAAAAAAAGAACAAACATACAAACAAAAAAACAACAACATTTAGATTTGATGATAATGGGAATAATTAATGACTTGTAATATTTCAAAGAAAAAAAATCAAACAATATTCTTGTGAGCGCTAGAACATCAAAGAGAAACATTTTGTTCTAATCACCTGACGAAAAAAGAAGAAGATCAAAATAAATACCTACCTACCTAAATGTTTTTTTTTTTTGTCTTCACAGACACAGGGTAGGTACCTACATAATTTGTCACATTACAGTGTTCGGCGGCAATTTACATTTCATGTTAGAATAGAATAGAGCAAAGTATGTGTACAGTAGAAGAGAGTACAGTTTGTACTAAGTAAGGAGGAAAAAAAACGATAATTTTTTACTTTCTAATTCAAAGAGGTTTGATAGAGGGAACTGTAACAACCCTTTTTTTTTTTTCTTCACAGAGGGTAGGTACCTACATAATTTGTCACATGACAGTGTTAGGCGGCAATTTTCATTTCATGTTAGAATAGAAGAGAACAAAGTATGTACAGTAGAAGAGAGTACAGTTTGTACAAAGTAAGGAGGGGGGAAAAAACGATGAATTTTTTCAAAGAGGTTTGACAGAGGGAACCGTAACAACCTAGCAACCTAGGTCTTATCGTCCCGAAAGTGAGGAGAGAAGGAACACAGGATAGGAGAAAGTCAGCCGTTCCGAGAACGAACCCTATCTGTGTAGCTTAAAGTTCGCCCGGGCGGGAATCGAACCTACGTCCTAGCGCTTACAAGGCAGACGCGTTACCCTCCAACTACTACACTGACTGACTTATCTAATCCTTGTTCTCTCATTCTGTTTGATTTCAGGCATGGTCGAAAAACACTCGGATACAGAAGATCTACTCCAGTC
>NW_007381003.1:13055-17402 GCF_000475195.1 Diaphorina citri | reverse complement strand
AGCCATCAAGGATCAAAGGCAAAGACCACAACATGGTGTCAGAAGATGAGGAAAAGCCGGAAACACGACAGAATGTCATGTCAACGTCATACAATTCACAAATGAAGAAGTTCAATCTAGAAGCTGTCAACCTGGATGTCGAATGGAGGTCATGGATTTTAGCTTTCAAAATCTTTCTCAAAGCCACAGCTCTGGAGAAAGCGAGCAATGGAAGGAAAGTATCGTTGCTTCTTCATCATATGGGCTGTGAAGTATTGAAAATCTTCAGTTCTTTCAACCTGGACATTGAGACAGTCTCATATGAAGAGTTACTTGCAAAATTTGAGACATACTTCACACCGAAAAAAAACCTAGCTCTAGAAAGGAACAAATTCTTCAACTACAAGCAGTCAAAAGGGCAGTCAATTAACAATTTCATCACAGAATTGAGAAATCTGTCAGCAACTTGTGAATTCAAGGAAGAAGATGATATGTTACGAGATATCTTCATATCTAATCTGCATCAAGACTTCAACTATATCCAAGAAAAACTTTTAGAACTTGGAAATGTTTCTCTCACCAAATGTTTGGGAATGGCACTAAACCTGGAAATCTCAAGAAAACGGCTGGGAGAATTACAAGATGGTGAAGACTGTGTCATGAAAGTCAAGAGTCATTTCCAAAGTCAGAATGCAAACAACAGAAATCATGTTAATAAAGGTCAGTCGTCAAGTTTCTCTAATAGAAACAATACAGGTCAGTCCAATTATAGTCATGTTAACAGAGGTTATAATAATTCTTATGGTCAAAATCAAAATTATAATAGAAACAGTCATGGTCAAAGTCAAAATTATGGTAAAAATAGTTTCAGTCAGTATAATTCTAACAAAATTTGTTCAAAATGTGGTCAAATACATAGATTCAAATGTCCTGCGCAAGGTAAAATTTGCCAGAATTGTAACAAGCCAAACCATTTTGCAAAAATGTGCAGAAACAGATATGTCAAATATTTAAATTGTGATCAACCTGATCAATATTTTGTAGGCCAAGTAAATTCTAGAAATATTTCAAATGAAAAGTGGACAATCAATATGTTTGTGCTAACAAGTCCTACTAAGAATCATGTATCATGTCAAATAGATACAGGATCGGAGGTAAATCTGATGTCTGAATATACTTATAAAAATGTCTTTTATTTGTCAAATTACAAAATAAGAAAATGTCACAATGTAAAACTAAAGTCATACAATAATGATGAGATTCCTATAATAGGTACTGTGTCTTTATTATGTCAGTTTTCACAAGGTTCTAAACAATATGTTGATTTTTATGTAACAAAGGTGCAACAATGCACAATTATTGGTCTTCAAACATCTCAAAAGTTGGGACTAATCAAAAAATTGTTTGTAGTCAAATCTGAAGTCAATGATAACAATCAGTTTGTAAATAATAATTCAAATTATTCTAATATTCTGTCAAGATACAATGATCTATTTGATGGCATTGGTCTATTGCCTGGAAAACATAGCATTCCATTTGATTATTCTGCTCCGTCACATATTGATGCACCAAGAAAGGTACCATTTAAAATTAGAGAAAAAGTCAAGCATGAAATAGATTCTATGCTTCAGAATGGTATCATTTGTAAAGTGAATGAACCATGTAAATACATAAATTCTGTAGTGTGTGTGGAAAAGCCAGACCACAGTATTAGAGTTTGTTTAGATCCTAGATACATAAATAAATATATCTTAAGATCCAAGTTAAACATTCCTACGATTGAATCTCTTACGTCAGATATAAGTCAAGCCAAAATTTTCTCTGTTTTAGATGCCAAGTCGGGATTTTGGTCTTTAGAATTAGATGAAGAAAGTTCAAAATTAACCTGTTTTAATACAGAGTGGGGTGTTTTTAGATACTTGAGACTTCCTTTTGGTATATCGTCAGCTTCAGAAACATTCCAACACACATTGCAAAATTTATTTTGTGATATTCAAGGTCTTGTAATTTATATAGATGATGTTTTAATTTATGGCAAAGATAAACAAGAGCATGATAGGAGACTCCTAGATTTTTTAAATAAAGCTAGACAAGTTGGTCTTAAATTAAATAAGTCAAAATTACAAATTGGTCAGTCAAGTGTAAAATTTATGGGTCATGTCTTAACTCAGAATGGCTTATCTCCTCAAGATGCCAAATTAAAAACAATAGAAAATATGTGTCCACCTACTTCAGTCAAGGAACTTCAGAGATTCCTTGGTGTTGTCACTTATCTTGGAAAATACATAAAAAATCTTAGTCTAGAAACTGTCAATATGAGGTCTCTTTTAAAAAAAAATGTACCTTGGAACTGGAATGCCAATCATGAAAATGAATTTAATAATTTGAAGAAAATAATTAGTCAGGCACCAGTATTAACTTATTTTGATCCAAATAAGAAGATCACCTTGTCTGTAGATTCTTCTTGTGAAGCTATGGGAGCCGTATTATTACATGGAAAAAATCCCATTGCTTACGCGTCCAAGTCTCTAAATGATTGTCAAAAACGCTACAGTCAGATAGAGAAAGAACTGTTAGCAATTGTCTTTGGTTGTACTAAATTTCATAGTTATGTCTATGGTCAGAGGATCAAGGTTGAAACAGACCACAAACCTCTAGTGTCAATTTTCAAAAAGAATCTGGCAGATGTACCTCAGAGACTCCAACGAATGATTCTTAAATTACAATGTTATGACTTGGAAGTTGAATATGTTCCCGGGAAGGAGATGTTCATAGCTGACACGCTTAGTCGAGCTAAATTCAAACAACCAGAAATTGATTCAGAATTAGAACAAACTTTAAACAGTCTGGGTGAAGATCTGAGAGTACACTGCAATTTTCTTGTCAGTTCCATTAATGTCACTGATAATCAGTTAGAAAAAATTAAGATTGAGTCTTTAAATGATGAAATTTTGTCAACTGTCATGTCTTATGTAAAAACTAAATGGCCAGATCACAAATGTCAAGTTGATGAAAGAGCCAAAGTTTATTTTAATTTTAAGGATGATCTTCATGTCATAAATGATATTTTGTTTAAAAATAAAAGTATTGTCATTCCAAAGTCTATGCAGAATGAAATGCTAAACCGCATGCATGAAGGGCACAGTGGTATAGCTGCATCAAAAAATTTAGTCAGAGGTGTAATTTTTTGGCCTTCTATGAATTCAGACATTGAGAACTTCATTCAGAACTGTCATATTTGTTTAAAATATTCCAAAAATAATGTCAAGCAAACATTGCATCCTCATGAAATCCCTAACTTGCCATGGGAAAAATTAGGTACTGATTTATTTTATTTTAACTCTAAAACTTACTTGATTGTTGTAGATTATTTTTCCAAATACCCTGAGATTGCTATGTTAAATAGTTCTAATTGTCAGTCAGTCATACTTCAACTCAAAAGTATTTTTTCTAGGCATGGCATACCTAAGGAACTTATTTCTGACAATGGTCCTCCCTACAACTCAGCTCAGTTTAAAATTTTTTGTCATGCATGGGGTATTGAACATAAAACTTCAAGTCCATATTTTCCGCAATCTAATGGGCAAGTGGAGAGGACTATTGGCACTATTAAAAATATGTTAAAAAAATGTCTTGAGTCAGGAAATGATCCATACCTTGCTTTACTAAACTATAGAAACACACCTAAAGGTGATGTGTGTTCTCCTGCCAATTTACTTATGTCAAGAAATTTGCGAAGTAATCTGCCAATTTCAAATGATAATTTGATTCCAAAATCAATTGAACTTTCTAAAGAAAGGGAGAAGATCCTGGCAAAGCAGGATACAATGAAAATGTACTATGACAGAAATGCTAGGGATTTGCCAAAAATTGGTTCTGGAGATGGTGTTGTCTTTAAACAAAAGCCTCAATCAGATTGGGTGCCTGCAACTGTTGTTCAGGAGCTTGTTCCAAACAGGAGTTTTAGGATCAAAACGCCTGATGGTGTTCTATATGATCGCAATAGAGTTCATATCAAGAAAATGACTCCTAAGTCTACAGGATTGCCTCCAGACAATCAATGTTTGATAACCCCCAGAAGGTCTACAAGACCAAGGGTCAAACCCCTAAGGTTTGCAGATTATGTCCCACATTAATTTTTTATTTCTAAATTAAAATAAATGGATACAGACATAGGTAAAATGAATAATTTTGTATTTGATTTGTTTTAAGTTTTTGACATTATTGTAAACTTAGTCTATAAATGAGTCATTTCTAAAAGTTGTCTTATGATTTTTAGCTATGTTAGTAATTCATTATAATTTGTTAGATCAGGATGTCTTTGAATCCTGATCCTGAAAGGGGCGTGTGATGATGTGACCACAGCCT
>NW_007381003.1:3280-11533 GCF_000475195.1 Diaphorina citri | reverse complement strand
GTTTATGTACAGGGCTGAGATGAGCTCGGACGAGGTGTGAGATAGGATATTATTGTTTCTACAGTTTTGCATTGGAGTGGTAACTTAAGCAAGGATAGCGTGGGATTGTTGGGCATTTTTTCTAACCCTCTGTCCCGGCGGCAATTTTTAAAATTTATTTTATATTTATTTTTGTTTGCTTTGTAATTCGCTTGTTTGTAATATCTAATTTAAATGAAAAGTATAATATAAACGTGCAAACTAGAGATAAAAAGTAAAAAAATGAATTCAGATTGTACGCGTTACGGAAAAAAAATCAAAATTTCGAATTTCCCGCCAACTTTACAAGTTTACAAGCTCATGAAGGCTCTGTGTTAAGTTACCACATCATTTTCCACACGCCAAGAAAGGCCGAGAATGGCCTATCTCAGCCCTGTACATAAACACAGCCTAAGTGGAAATTTTCGGCGCTTCATAAATCAATTTGGATTCTGTATTATCCAAACTAGTAACCTGTCACCGAATTGACATTTTGTTGGTTCAAATATGTACGTATATGTACATACATAGTACACATGTTTAGATATGGTTCCTATGTTTACGTATGTAGGTACCTACATAGTTTCCTATTTGCTTTGTGTAGATTGGATCAATTTGTGTGGTGATTGATCTATTTGCTTTGTGTAGATTGGATCAATTTGTGTGGTGATTGATGTTGATACAGCGTTTTATATGAACTATCAACTCAACTGATTGATAGGCAAATGGTTTGGTACATCCACTTCACCTGTAGTTAACAAACTGATAAGAGGGTTTATTTTCTGGTTTTTACCAGAAAGAACCGCTATTAGGGTCTTCCTCTTCTTCGCCCTTCTTTATCGGTCTATCCTTTAAAGTCTTTGAACCTTTGACTCCTTTGTTTTCTTCATCTTTTTTCCTGTAGACGTTTTCGCTAGATTTGGTCTCGCGAGACCGCTCTACGGAGTCTACCAAGTTCGTAGAATAGTGTACTTTCGTGCCGTCTGTCATTTTTGTGTTTTGAGGGAATTTTGCATTCTCTATCATTTTCCATACTTTCCATGTACTCTCTAAACTTAACTACGTTAGAAAACAATCTCTTCTTTTTCAGACATTTGCATTCTCTATCATTTTCCATACTTTCCATGTACTCTCTAAACTTAACTACGTTAGAAAACAATCTCTTCTTTTTCAGACACTATATTTCCTTTTGCCAGTACAAGTACGTGTACATATACCTATCTACTTATACGGAGTATATCTTCTTCTGTATATTTCTATATTTCCAGGTGCTGAACTGTACCTACCTTCATGTTCTTGATGTTCTCTATCAAGTATTGGATTTTTCATTTCCCCATTTCTGACAATCCTTTGTCTTTGTCTTTTTTTTTTTTCTTTAGTCATATTTTTCTACACACTTTCTTCTTACAGCATTCCTTTTGTGCTATCCCTTGTTTCTTCTTTCCTTACATTCTTTTGCTTTTTTCTTCCTTCAGTCCCTTCTTTTTCTTCTGCCTTCTTCTTCTTTATCATCTGTCTATCCCTTGAACCTTTTTCCTCATTACCCTTTAATTTCCCTTCCTCCATTTTTACTTTCCTTATTTCCTTCGTCATCCAAGTCTCCTTTTTTGTCACTCTTCTATTTCTTTAGATTTCTTCAGACCAAGCTACTTCTTATTATTCCTTCTTCCCCTTGTCTTCTTCTTCCCCTTATGCTTGTTTCATTTTGTCTAACCTCTTGTTTCCCTTTCGTGCATGTATATCTCCAATTTTGTTACTTTTTATTTCCTTCTTCGACTTCTTCCTCTTCTTCTTCTTCTTCTTCTTCTTCTTCTTCTTCTTCTTCTTCTTCTTCTTCTTCTTCTTCTTCTCAGTCACTTTCCGTATCTAAAGGCCAGGATATGATGCCAACTTCTTTCTTCTCCCCTTGTCCTTCTTCCCCCTTTTCATTTCTTTGTTTTCTTCTTTTCGTTTTCCTGTGTGTCGTGTCTTGTTCTTATTGTCTCGGGTTCCTATTTCTTTGTTTCGCTCTAGCGTTATTATTGCTATTTTTATTTTTTTGTCGAACAGTCCCTCCCCTTCTTTCTTTACTTTGTCTTGTCTGGCAAAGAATTTTAATTTTTTAATTGTTGAAATTTTTAAAGGCTCGGCGGGGTGCGGCAGTATTATTAGTCCAGTAGCTTAGTGTTCATATTTTACTATATCCATGAGGATACTCTAAAGGAGATAAAAAGAAGGAAGGTATACCCCCCCAATGACAAAGAGTAAGATTGTTCTTGTTCCTGTTGTTGTGAAGGATAGCTTGCTATCCAATCAGAGCAAAGAGATCCTCTTTTTTTTAGCGGTACGAATTATTGGTAGAAAGGAGGAAAAAAAGTGAACAAATTGATTTACCTGTGCGTGTACCCTGTAATATCATTATGTTTAGTGTACCTTTCATATGTTCTTGTTGGGTTTTTGAGTACATTGATATTGAAAAGTATCCGGAAAACGAATGCTGCTGGTGGGTGTTGTTGTGTTGTTGTTGTTGTTGTTGGTGTTGTTGTTGTTGTTGTTGTTGTTGTTGTTGTTGTTGTTGTTGTTGTTGTTGTTGTTGTTGTTGTTTAAAAACACTGAAATTCTGTTTCGTGTTAATATAGGCCGGGCGGTGCTGCGAACTCTTGACGTTCGCGCGCCTCCCGGCGCGCTTGATCGTTTACGATTTTCTCCAGTATTTTAAATAAACAGGAGGCCAATGTAATTGGTCTGTAATTTTCAGGGGTTTCTAGGTTTCTTTTGGGCTTAGGGATTGGTGAAAGCACAAAAAGTTTCCACCTTTGTGGTATCTCTCCCTTGTACCATATTCTGTTATAGATTCTGTTCAGTAATAAAAGGGAAGATTTGGGTTATTTCTGATTTTTTTTTTTTTTTTTGTTCTTTCTCCTATGATTTAAACGTCTGTCGTTATAATGTCCGATCGTGCGGTCTTGGTAGGTCTAAGGCGAGGTTTTCCTGTCTTTAAACTCTTTTTCCTAGAGTGAGCATCTTTGTGACCTTGAAAACTGACAATGACTCCCCTGATGGCACTCGTGACACTTTCAGACAACCAATCATCATCCCACATATTGAGAGTAGCTAGATCTGTCATTCCATAATGTGTTCTGTAGCTACGGCCTTGTGTAAAGTGTGTCGACCGAATACCTCTAATAAATTGCCTATCGTACGCAGGCTAATTGCAGGGATCGTACGCAGGCTAATTGTATGACTGTCATAGGTGACTGACATAGTTACAGTTGCATTATGATGCAGTTCTATTGGTGACAGGTTACTGGGTTCGTATTATGATGCAGTTCTATTGGTGACAGGTTACTGGGTTCGTATGGATGTCAGGCGGGCTTGCTCTATTATTCCTCTGGTGGGTACTTGAAAGGGAGCTCCTGCCAGCTTTCGCCTCAATCCCCTATCACCTATCTTATGGAGAAGCCCCATCTTATGTCGCCAGAGTTACCCATCTCTTGGAAGCACCTTACAACTAGGCTACCGATTTTTTCAGTGAATTCATGCCCGCCTGTCATCTGTTTTGAAATCTGATCAGTCGACCCCGATTTGAGTAGAGACAAATACCTATTCAAATATTTGTAGGTACGAGTTTTTTTTTATATATATATATATATACCTAGAAGGAAAAAAGAAGTGTTGGTGCTAGCTAGATGTGACATTTTCAAATATTTGTAGGAGTAAAAAATAAAATGTGTTGGTGACATTTTTTGAGGAAAAACCCCTTCAAAAACAACGCAACGTTGCATTGGGAGGAGACAGACTAGTCGATCTCTCTTTCAAATCATTCTCTGGAGGAAATCAAACCATTCTCTGGAGGAAAAAGAATGCCAAACGCCAATCAGATCTGGAATGGAAATTCCCCAAATGCCTTCATAAGCTTACATAGTGCCTTCATCAAAACAACTAACGTAAAAACGTAAATAGCGATTTCGTCAAAACACGTTTTTGTTGTTGTTGGTGTTGTTGGTGTTGTTGGTGTTGTTGGTGTTGTTGGTGTTGTTGGTGTTGGTGTTGTTGTTGTTGTTGTTGGTGTTGTTGTTGTAGTTGGTGTTTATCCATGAAGGGTATCGAACGGATGATTTTCATATTTTAACATGACGATTATGCATTTGGTTTGTAAGTTTCACCATTTGTCGAACGGTTAATAATCCCTTTATTTATGAAATTTGGCAAAAGTGTTCTACCAAAAAAAAAAAAAATCCTCAATAAATTTGGGCCCGATCTTGACAGATTTTATAGCGCTGCCGCTGGTTTGAAATGAACACTAGTGGAATGATTACAACATATTGCATACCTACATGGATTGAGTCAAGCAGTTGAGGAAGTTTGACTAAAAAGGAGCAAGTAATGTGAAGTTCCCTGTACTACCATACGAGTATTGTGAAACGATTTTTCCACTCTTTCAATTTGTTCTCAATATTATGAAATCATTGCATTTTTCATTACTCCCTCTCTCTCTCTCCCTCTCTTCCCTTTTTTCTTTAACCTATATGTCTTCTTTATTTTGCCTCTCTGTATATTTCCCTTCCTTCTACTCACGTTTCTCCTCCTTTTCTCCCTCTCTCCCTTCATCCTCTTTCTTCAACCTATGTCTTCCCTTTTATTCTGTCTCTCTCTCTCTTCTTTCTTCTCTCTCGTTCTTTCTCCTCCTCCTCCATCTTATTCATTATTGTATTATTTCTTCGTATTGGTTCCCTCTGCCTTCCCCGACATTTTCTTTGTTTGGTTCTTCCTCCTCCTTCTTCTTCTTCCTCCTCTTCACAATAATGTTCAACATTTTGTCTTCCCCATTTATTTAGCTTCTTCTTCCTCCTCCTCTATTTCTTCTTCTTCCTTTTCTCTCATCTTTGAAGATGCGAAATCAAATCAAGCTGTGCTAGACTTGAAAGTGTAGCCAATAGAATAGAAAAGGATGGAGAGAGGGACAGAGCGACAGAGAGAGCGAGAGAGGGTAATAGGAAAACTCATTTCTTTTACCTTTGCCAGACTGCGCCCTCTCTCTCTCCCTATCTCTCTCTCTCCCTCTCTCTCTCTCTCATGCAATCCCTATTTTTCTTCAAAACTCTTCTTCTTCTTCTTCTTCTTCTTCTTCTTCTTCTTCTTCTTCTTCTTCTTCTTCTTCTTCTTCTTCTTCTTGGAGATTTTAAGGAAACTTTTTTTACTCTTCCTCTTTCTTACCTTCTTCTCTTGAAAAAAATCCCTTCTTCAATTTAGGTAGGTACCCCGTTTTTTCCCCTCAAGATCTCCTGTTCTTCCCCTGTTTCTGAAGACATCAATCTTAATTTCTCCCGTCGACATATTTCCCCCCCCCGGGGTTAGGCAGCTATCCTACGGTATTTTAATTCTCAGAGGGATCTCCCTCCCTTTTCTCCCCCTTTCTCCCTTCCCCCCCCCTATATTTTTATTTTCCCCCTCCAGAGGGACCTCCCTCCCTTCATTTTCAGGAGTACCCCGTGTTTAGTTTTCAATTCCATTTTAAATACAAGACAATCTGTCCCCCCCTATCTTTTCTCCCTCCTTCTCTTTTTCCCTCCCCCTTCGTTTTCTCCTTGTACCTATATTTCTGTTTCTTACGCACCCTTTTTCTCTTTCTCCATTTTACTATTCCTTCTTTTTTTCTTTCCGCCATGTCTGTCTTCCTTTTTTATGTCTGTCCTTTTAATTCTTTCTTTCTATGAATTCTAAAAGAAATAAATCTTTTATATTTTTCACATGTGGAGTGGCTAAAAGTTTACTGTCATATGTAGGTACAAAGTGATTTTCACTGGTAGATAAATTTCAGAAAAAAAAAACAGTTATATAAAAAAAACAGTCATACATTACTATAACAGGAACATCCCTAAAACGGTTATTTACAACAGGAACATGGAAACAGTTAAACATGAAACAGTTGTAAATTACTTGGGAACACACAGTTTCCCCGGTTTTCCAAAAGTTCATACACGTGCTAAGAGAAATCTAATATCTATGGTCCCATTCCTAGATATAACCTAGGTACCTAGATATCACCTAGGTACCTAGATATAACCTAGGTACCTAGATATAACCTAGGTACCTAGATATATCCTAGGTACCTAGATATAACCTAGGTATCTATGAGTATGGTATCTGCAGAGTGGTTATAAAGTCCGGGGACCCCTGAATATTTTTTTGAACGCCTAAGAATGAGAGGCTGAAATTTAGGGTAGTGTTTGTTCTCTTAAAATACCATTTTTTAAAATAGTTGAAAAAATTTGGATCGGAGTCAGGGTCGGTCCCAGGGGGCCAAACTTTAAAATCTTAAATAGGAACCCCCTACTTGTGATACATCATATCAAAGATCTTAAAGAAGGTAGTACTTTGGTACAAGTTTGAGCTCGATCCGACTAACAGGGCCGGAGTTATGACCTATTCAAATTTTCATTTTTCTACGTTCTCCCGCCAATAGGGAAAGCACAAAAAATGGGAAATTCATATTGAATGGTGATTTGTGCTTCAAATAGGTCCCACTAATAATTCATATTGAAATTCGGTCCCAAAATTAAAATTTCGAAACATCAATTTTCACCCCCCGAGGCCATCAGGGCCGGAAGTCTAAATTTCATTTTTGGTCTGAATTTCAATATGACCCATTAGTGGGATCTATTTGAAGTACAAATTACCAATCGATATGAATATCCCATTTTTGGTGCTTCCCCTATTGGCAGAAGTACATGGAAATATGAAAAATCGTAGCGAGCTCAATATTGTACTAAAGTACTATACCTTCTTTAAGATGATGTATCACAAGTAGGGGGTTCTCATTTAAGATTTTAAAGTTGGGCCCCCTGGGACCGATCCTGGCACCGAACGAAATTTGGCTACTACTTCAAAAAATGATATTTAAAAAGATAAAGCTCTACCCTAAATTTCAGCTTCTCATCTTTAGCCGTTCAAAAAATATTCAGGGGTCCCCGGACTTATAAACACTCTGTATAGATAATCTAGGTACGCCGTAATACCTGGATAATATTTCTATGATATCATAGATTTGTTCTATGCTAGATGTACCTAATGTATTAGGGATGTTCTGGTAGGTAGGTAGGTATTTATGATTTATGAGAATGTATTTTTTTCCCCTCGAAAGTTAATTTAAGAGAGTTCCAAATTTTAACACTACTTCGTACCTACAATTTGTAAGTTTAGAGCTATAAGGGTAATGTTACACCAAGCGCGCATCGTTTGCAAACAGGGTTTGCAATCATTTTTCCACAAACATTGGCTTGCAAACAGCGTTCGTGTGTGCGCGGAGTTGATCCGGCTGCTGTCGGTTTAAAGGTAATGTTACACCAAGCGCGCATTGTTTGCAAACGTTCGTTTGCAAATGCGCACTTGGAGTAACATTATCCTAAAGTGTGATAAGCTGATAAGTTAATAATGATAACAAACTGTGGGGAAAATGCTCGATTGAAGCCCTCTGTATTTGACTCTTTCTTCCTAAATTAAATTGCCCCTTAAGAAATTCAGATGTCAAAATATATCTCCCTGTGTTTAGCTGTCTTCCTTTCTTTCCCCTTCTTCTTCTTCTTCTTCTTCTTGTTCTTCTTCTTCTTGTTCTACTTCTTCTCTTCCACTTCTCCTTTTATTCCTCCTTCTGCTGCTCCTCCTCTTCCTCCTCCATTTATTCCTTTTCCTCTCCATCTTCTTCAACTTCCTTTCATTCCTTATCCTCTTCTTTCTTCTCTTCCTCCTACTCCATATCCTTCTTCTTCTTCTTCTTCTTCTTCTCTTCTTCCTCCTCCTCCTCCTCAGAGTGCGCCAATGCACTTTTTGGGTACTTTTACATCGGAATAGGACTCTACCTCGAAAAAAATTGTCATTTGGTTGAGCCCCATTACAGGAAATAAAGGCCAAAAAACTTTATTGAACACCCTGTATATTGAACTTTACTGGATCAACCCTGTATAGGCGATAACAAAACCATTGTAATAGAGAGAGGGTTAGGTAGCGCACATAATTCCCACTGTCAAATTATTCAACGTATAAACTGGCGTGACGAGTTGTTAACGAAATGGGGAGACAGGGGAAGAAGAAGAGAAAAGGAGGAGAAGGAGAGAAAGATAGGGGAAGGGAAGAGGTATAAGAGAGTAGAAAGAGAGGGGAAAAGATAAGAGAAAGTGGGGGGGAAAGATAGAAGAAAGGAAGGAGAGAGAGAAAGGGAGGGTAGGGGTTGAATAAGAGGGGAAAAGAGGGGAGGGT
>NW_007381003.1:0-3132 GCF_000475195.1 Diaphorina citri | reverse complement strand
CTCTCTCTCTCTCTCTCTCTCTCTCTCTCTCTCTCTCTCTCTCTCTCTCTCTCTCTCTCTCTCTCTCTCGCTATCCAATTCACGTCTTATTTATTTATTTTATTTATTTATTTCGGTGGTTTCCTGTCTCTGTCCTTGTTTCTCTTTTTTTCTCTCAGACAAATGACAAAAAGAGAAGAGAGAGAGGGGAAGAAGAGAGGAGGGAGGGAGAGGGAGAAAAGATAATTGGATGAAAGCGAGGGACGAAAAAGGGGAGGAAAAGGATGAAGGAAGGTTTTCGTAGAAAGAACGAAGATTGGAAATCACGAGAGAGAAAGAAGAAGAAATGGGAGGGAATAAAAGAGAGAGAGAGAGAGAGAAAGAATGGGGAGGAGAGAAATACCTAACTATGTATGACGTCAGATAGAGAAGAAAACAAGAACACGGAGGGAGAAAAAAAGGGATTTTTTGACAGGGAGATATGAGACAACGCAGCGGGAGTAAACGATGAGAAATTAGGGATGAAACGATAGAAAAGAGGGATAACATGAAAGAAGGGTGGGATAAACGTACTTAGAAAACAAATAAAACAATACCTACAATGGGGCACAACCACTTTTTTTTTTCTTCGCTGATAAAGGAAGTTCGAAACACGCTGATCTCAATAGAAATGCTTAAAATTTCATTTGAGGCTTCCTAAGATGAGAAATCTTGGTTTGAAATTTTCGAATTTTGAAACGCAAAAATTTTCGCGGGCAGCCATTTTTTTTAAAAAACGTATTGAACACCCTGTATATTGAACTTTACGGGATCAACCCTGTATAGGCGATAACACAACCATTGTAATAGAGAGAGGGTTAGGTAGCGCACATAATTCCCACTGTCAAATTATTCAACGTATACTGTCGTTAACAAAACGGGGAGACAGGGGAAGAAGAGAGAAAAGGAGGAGAAGGAGAGAAAGAGAGGGGAAGAGAAGAGGAGGAGAAGAGAAGAGGAGGAGAAGAAGAAGAAGAGAAAGATAGGGGAAGGGAAGAGGTATAAGAGAGTAGAAAGAGAGGGGAAAAGATAAGAGAAAGTGGGGGGGAAAGATAGAAGAAAGGAAGGAGAGAGAGAAAGGGAGGGTAGGGGTTGAATAAGAGGGGAAAAGAGGGGAGGGTTGGAGAAAGAGGGAAAAGGTTGTTTTGTCTTCGTCTCTCTTGAGACTTTCTCGAAAATTTCACCTCCCAATAGGGGAAATGTCAACTTGAACCGAAAGTTTTTGGTCGAATTAGAAATAGACTTGCCTGTTCAATATACATATACCTACCTGCCTGCCTTTGTTCCGGGGGGAAGAGAGAGAGAAAGAGAGAGAGAGATAGATAGAGAGAGAGAGAGAGAGATAGATAAAGATAGAGAGAGAGAGAGAGAGAGAGGGGGGGTTGATATACTAAGTAGGTTCCATGTTCTTGTGTATTCAATTGTTAGGTATCTCTCTCTCTCTCCAATAAACTTTAATACTCAGTTAAGGGTCTCCCTTTTGAGAACCAACTTGATGTCAGCACATTTCAAGTCAGCATTGAATGCGGTTCGGAAATAGAGGGCCGTATTTGTCGGGGGGGGGGGAGTCGAAATTTTACACTGCTTGAACATCAAGAACTAAGAAGTAAGGTGTGTTGGCTACTGATGCAGCTATCAGGTATTTTGAGTCAAATTCGCAAAAAGTGTTGAGGATATATTATTGAGAATGAAATTCCATACCTCAGCTGCTGGGATAGAACCCACGCCCTTCTGATTCTCAGGTGATGTTCCTTCATTGACCACTACACCACCGATGCAGTTCCTGATAGAGAGAGAGGGAGAGAGAGAGAACAGAGAGAGAGAAGAGAGATAGAGAGAGAGAAGAGAGAGAGAGAGAAAGAGAGGAGAGAGAAGAGAGAGGGAGAGAGAGAGAGAGAAAAGAGAGAGAGAAGAAATAGAGAGAAGAGAGAGAGAGAGAGAGAAAAGAGAGAGGGAGAGAGAAAAGGGGAAAAAAGAATTCTGGAATTTTCCAGAATGAGAGAGGGAGATGGAGGGAGAAAAGAGAATAAGAGATAAGTGTTATAAAAGTACAGGTTTGAAAGGGTTCAAAAAGTTACTCAAAAAACAGAAGTTAGGGGAGTGAGAGTGAGAGAGAGAGAGGGAGGGAGAAAGAGAGAGAGAGAGAGGGAGGGAGAAAGAGAGAGAGAGAGAGAGAGAAGCTTTCTCCATATCCTTCGGGACGTTAGATCAATTAGGAGTTTGACCGCAACATCATCATCCCCTCCCTCTCTCTCCCTCCTCTCTCTCTCCCCCCCTCTCTCTCCCTGCCTCTCTCGTTCTCTCTCTCCTATGCTTCTATGTAGTAATTTGGACTTCAAAAGGGTAGGTAGCCAATCAGCAAGAGAGAGAGAGAGAGAGAGAGAGAGGAAGAGAGAGAGAGAGAGGGAGAGGGAGAAAAGCTTTCTCCATATCCTTTGGGACGTTAGATCAATTAGGAGTTTGACCGCAACATCATCATCACCTCCCTCTCTCTCCCTCCTCTCTCTCTCCCCCCCTCTCTCTCCCTGCCTCTCTCGTTCTCTCTCTCCTATGCTTCTATGTAGTAATTTGGACTTCAAAAGGGTAGGTAGCCAATCAGCAATTAGCTTTGATGTTACCTGGGAGAGAGAAAATGGAAAAAGCTGGCGGCTTGTTACCTAACAATTGTAGGTACATACATACCAAAAGGTTTTTGATTAGTTACCAAAATTAACCTTTAAATAGAATGTCATTAAGCCTTTGGTCAGCTATAGTCTACCGACGTAGTTATTATTTATTGCTACTAAATATTTTCTTTTAATGATTTTCTCCGTTATGTTCCTTGAAATAACATGAGAGCGGTCCCTTAGGTATATGTAGGTACCTTCAATCTTCCTTTTTTTTTTGTCACTCCTGGTAATCGAACTCCAGACCCTTGGGTCACGAGTCCAACATACTAACCCTGATCTGCTTGGGCTAGTAGGTATACTATTGCCATTGCTTTTTGTTCTCTGACAATGTCCGTACAGGGAGTATCTCGAACAAAAGCAAAAGTAGGTACAAGGAAGGAAATAGAATAGATTGTCGAGAAGAAAAAGAGGGGAAGTAGGAAAATAGGAGAGTAGGGGAAACGTA
>NW_007381002.1:1778-17409 GCF_000475195.1 Diaphorina citri | reverse complement strand
GTTAAACACAAAAAGGAGCTTCCACAATTTGAGCAGTGATCAGCAGTTTTTCATTATTGTGGCTTCTGATTAAATACCAAAGTAACATACCTATCTCTTATCCAATCATTTACTTAGGTGATTAAATTTAAGTAAATCAGCTTGAATTAAAATGGCGGTGAAACACTCATCTTTCAAAACCCAAATACCGGTGTTCCGGTGTACAAGTCTGTGATACCCACTCGGGCACGAAGGCTTCCGTTTAGGTGTCCCAGAATCGAATGGGTTAGTTTAAAAACTCAGAGTAGAGTGAGCGTAATTAAAGCGAATGAAATCATCATTCATCCTGCTGCAATTGAAAGTAGAGAGAATTACGCACGGATAGATTTTTATCATTTTAATCAGGACTAGGTACAGGTAGTACTTAGTACCTGTGCTCAGATGAGAAGATAAATAAATACCTATCAGACGGGTAACCTACAGATAAATAATATTAGGCTATTCCTACGTATAGAGAGCTAAATACATTTCTCTAAAGATAGGTAGTTCCACTTAGGAGGACTAGGTAGATAGGTACTTATGTAGGGTAAGTCATCATCATTCATCCTGCTGCAATTGAAAGTAGAGAGAATTACGCACGGATAGATTTTTATCATTTTAATCAGGACTAGGTACAGGTAGAACTTAGTACCTGTGCTCAGATGAGAAGATAAATACCTACCTATCAGACGGGTAACCTACAGATAAATAATATTAGGCTATTCCTATGTATAGAGAGCTAAATACATTTCTCTAAAGATAGGTAGTTCCACTTGGGAGGACTAGGTAGATAGGTACTTATCTAGCTGATGAATGATGGGCATAGGTAAACGTGTTGTCTAAAGGTACCTAGAAAGCTTCTTTTTTTTTGGCAAATTCAAATCAAGTTTGCTGTCTTTTTTACATACCTATATATACTGTTTTCACAGTTTTGTCGTCAATAGTTATTTGGATTTTCCCGCAACATGTTTACACAGGATTTGACCTTCCATTTTCTTTGGTCTGAGTTGATGCAGGTTGTAACGTGCATCCCAAGTGTTCTTTGTATTCCATTATGTTGTAGGCCGACCACTTACGTTCTGACTATCTGACAGATATATGTCTGTTTCATCTAGGCCTGTCAGACAGCCCGAACGTGTGGGGCGGAAAAAGCTTCCGACTTCTATGTACTTAGATCTCTCTTAAAACCACCTTCTCGCCCATCTGATGAGAGGCATACTACGGGATGGGTAAGGTCAGACTATGTTCTCACTCTACATATTTTTTCCATTCCACTAAAATCCGTTGATGTCACTTCTTGCGCACTTTGTAAAGGTGTCCACACATATAGTCGACCGGCTGTCGATCGATGTCGACTGACATTGCCTCGATAACATAGTTTTTCCTCGTCGATCGAAGGCCGCGGCCGGTTGACTATGTTTGGACACACCTTGTGCGAATTCCAATAGATATCGATCGACATTCGACATGGATCGACTTCGGTCGACTGTAGACGCACCTCTAGAGCTGAGGTTACCTACCCACCCGTACCTAGTGTAGTTTTATCACTCCATAGATATTTCCAGGTATTGTGTTTGTTATTATTTTTACTTATCTCTTGCTAAGCTAAGCAGTTTAGGTTTTTTTGTAGACTTATATTTTTAGAATTTCCTGCGTAACATTCCGTCTACAGGGTTCAACGGGAACCTAGAATGTAACTTCTATCACTCGTCTGATGAGGGACATTCTACGGGATGGGCTTGCTACGTCACAGACCACAGGAGTCTAACGTAGCAGTTGTTTCAATACTACGAAATAAAAACGGGTGTGAAACACTCATCTTATTTTTAAATGATGAGTGTTTTTCACCTTAAATGCATTATTTTTTTTAACCGACAGTCTACGAAATCAAATAGACTTTATACAGGGTGTTTAAAAAGTCTTTCCCAGGGATGGATTTCTCAAAAACCGCTTAAAATATCGAAAAATGCCGAGATTCGTCCTCATTTTTGGGGGGAGAAGAAGAAGAAGGAAGAGCTCACGTAGGTGAGAACCCTACCACTTAAAATAAAGCCCCCCCCCCAAAAAAAAAGTTGCAGCCTTCCCATAGCCTTCCTTCCCCTTACCATCCATCAATTAGTTAATCTTAAACCAAATTTAAATTCAGTTTGTGGCCCGGCCATAGTACCAAAGATTAAAAAAAACCCATATCGTACCAACGATTAAAGATTTTATCAGTACCAATACCAACGATTAAAAAAACCCATATATCAAATTCTCTCGCTTAAAAAAAAAAAAAAATCATTTCCAAGTAGGTATAAGACCTAAAACATTTCAAGAATGAAACCATCTTACTATCCGCACTTCCTCCTCTGTTACGTTGAGGAATGAAGCCCTGCTATCTTGTCCTTTATCATCGATTTCGGTGCAATACAGACCTCCGTTGTTACAGTCCCCTCTAGGTATCAACTTCTGAAAAAATCATCAAGTACTCTTATGGGACCTAAAACATTTCCAGAATGAAACCATCTTACTATCTGCATTTGCTCCTATGCACTACTTACAGCATGTATTTCATGTCAGTGCATATCAACCATATTGTAGTGTAGACAACAGCTGTTCTCTCTCTTTCTCTCTCTCTCTCTCTCTCTCTCGTTGCAAGAGGTCTCTTTCTTCTGCCTGTATTTGACACTTCTGACTTCTGTGTGAGAAGTTCAGAGTTCTCCTATAACACAGTGTTCTTCTTCTTTTTCTTCGCCTTTTCCCGTGTTCAGACGGGGTCGGCGTTTGTCATCAGACTTTCAATCAGCTTTACAGTGATCGCTTTGAGGCCAACTGGTTTTGGCTAAACAAAATTTTCCGAGTAAATGCCCTTCGCACTCAACCTTTTGCGATTTATTTCGCAAGAGAATTCTTCTATAACATAGTGGGGGTAATTATTTGCTGGACCCAGTAGACCCTGTATATCTAGGTATCAACTTCTGAAAAAATCATCAAGTACTCTTATGGGACCTAAAACATTTCCAGAATGAAACCATCTTACTATCTGCATTTCCTCCTATGCACTACTTGCAGCATGTATTTCATGTCAGTGCATATCAACCATATTGTAGACAACAGCTGTTCTCTCTCTTTTTATCTCTCTCTCTCTCTCTCTCGTTGCAAGAGGTCTCTTTCTTCTGCCTGTATTTGACACTTCTGTGTGAGAAAGAGAGAGAGAGAGAGAGAGAGAGAGAGAGATCACGAAACACACGAACACCCACACACGCACGAATTAATGGTGTGTTCTCTCTCTCTCTCACTCTCTCTCTCTCTCTTTAACAATATTAGAAATTATTATTATTATTGTTATATTTTTTGATAACAGTGTGTTTAATTGCGTTAGATTCTGATGTAGTTTTTTATTTTTATTATTGTAGTAAATATTTATTTACTACAATAATAAACGGGAGTGCCCTAATTAAGACATAATGAAGATACAGTGAAAAAAAGAAGCTTTAAAATAATATCTATTTCATCAGTCTGTCTCTGTTAGTCTATGATATAACATGCCATCATTTCCAATATAGGTACAGAAAGTATGTCCCTCCTCCTCCGCTCTAACTCCCCTATTGACACTTTATCTGAGCAAAATGTTCTTCTGATAGTACATATATTATGTCCCTGCCCGCAGTCCTTGCATCGGACCGTGTCTATTCTGTGATATAACATGTCCTCGCTTTGATAGTATGTCCCGCCCCACAGCAGTAGAACGAACGAACACGGAGGATCTTAACAAGTTGAAAGCTTACACTCGTATTTATGAACAAGAATGATCGTTCTTAGATCAGTCTCTAGTCAAAATTGACCAATCAAATGCCTTGAGACTATGCTTAGCGCGAACTTAAGAGCCAGCATTTTGTTCATAAATAGTTCGCTTGGAGGGCAGCGCGCCTGCCTTGTAAGCACTAGGTCCGATGCAAGGGCTGTGTGGGGAGGCACACTAGGTCACGGTTTCAATTCCCGCCTGGGGCGACTTTTGTCCTAAACGGATGAGGTTCGTTCTTCTAACGTCTGGCTCTCTCTGTCCTCTATTCGATTTCGGGACTATAAGCTCTCCGCTGTTAGAGTTCCCTCTAAATTCGAAGTTCCCAGAATTTCCTACCTACATTTCCGTGAAAAAAGAAAAAAAGAAGAAAGGTTTCCTATCTTCATTCTAATAATTTTCTCTTTTTCTCTGCTTTCAGGAAAGAACCAGTACACTAACGAGCATGTCGCTATTAAAATGGTAAGTCAAAGTATTATGTACAGGGTGGTTGAGAAGTCTTACTACCCCCATTTTATGAACGAAAAATTGTGATTGTGAATGAAAAATGCTGCTGAACAAAAGATGTCAAAGGAGTCTGTATGTGAAACGTCGAAGTCTAATTTATTCAATACTTTTTAATATCTTCCCCTCCTCTTCCTAATCTCCCTTCTTCTCTTCCTTTCTCCCTCCTTCTCATCTTCTCTTCCTTCTCTTTCCTCCTCTCCCTTTCTTCATTCTAATAATTTTCTCTTTTTCTCTGCTTTCAGGAAAGAACCAGTACACTAACGAGCATGTCGCTATTAAAATGGTAAGTCACAGTATTATGTACAGGGTGGTTGAGAAGTCTTACTACCTCCCCCCCCATTTTATGAACGAAAAATCTCGCTCTCAGATCAGACTTTTTGCTTTCTGTATTCGTGAGATACGCAGGGTATCTCACGGTCCTATCTCACGGTTTTGAAAGGATTGGAGGGATTAAAAACTTAAAAACCCTAAGATTGTTCAATCTCATTTTCATTTGTTACAAAAGACACGGTGCTCTAGTCTTTGTGAAACAACCTGTTGGCTCGTCTCACCTATACCATCTTTATTTCCCTCATAAAATTTAGACAGCAATGTTTTTGCAACGATGAAGATTCTACTTTCAACAATAGAATTTGTTGAGCTTTCGAGAATACTCTGATTCTCATCATCAGACCAAAGACGCGGCAGAGATGTTGTTTTTTAAGGACTAATCCTCCTCCTCCTCCTCCCCCGAAAAATGAATATAATAATACAAATCTAAATACGCCAGCCAATTTAGCTTGGAGGGAATGGAGGGTAAGGCGCCTGCAACTTCCTGTACTTCTTCTATCTTCAATTTCTGGACGGTAAGTAAGTTATGAATTTACTTTGCATGTCGAGTATGTGTTGTCGAGTAGGGCGCTATGGAAGTCGAAGGTATGCTCACGAATAAAGTAGATATTAGAAGATTCCACGGTTGGTATCTTCTACTGGACCAACCGTATTGAATCCAATGGTTTACAAAAACTGCTTTGCTGTGCTGCGTGACTGTGCTGCGTAGCTGTGTCTCAATGTGCGCCGGGCCTTAGTTTTGTAAACCGAAAACACAGCAACGAATAAATTAGCAAACAAGCAAAACTCTTTGTAATTCACACTTGACACGAGTGAAATGAAGGCAAGTTTATTTCTTTGTGAAAATATGTATAGAAATTAAAATTACATGTACAGTCGAACCTGGATAGTTGGGAATTTTAGACTTTTTCCCTTAAGGCCCGTCCCACTTGTCGTGAGTTTCGTCCGATTTTTCCCCCAAATGTCCTGTAGGCAATGTAATTTAAATGAGAAGTTGTAAACCGAAAACACAGCAACGAATAAATTAGCAAACAAGCAAAACTCTTTGTAATTCACACTTGACACGAGTGAAATGAAGGCAAATTTATTTCTTTGTGAAAATATTTATAGAAATTAATTACAAGTACAGTCGAACCTGGATAGTTGGGAATTTTAGACTTTTCCCTTAAGGCCCGTCCCACTTGTCGTGAGTTTCGTCCGATTTTTCCCCCCAAATGTCCTGTGGGCAATGTAATTTAAATAAGAATTTTTCCACTACACACGACATGGCTGGAAAAATGCGACATTAGATTAAAAATTAGAAGAGAGGAAACCGTGTTAGGTTCTGAAGGAAAAATACGCGTTTGCTCTCAGAAACAGGTCCTCATTCATTCAAGTTCGAGTGAACAGAAGTACAGTCGAACCTGGATAGTTGGGAATTTTAGACTTTTCCCTTAAGGCCCGTCCCACTTGTCGTGAGTTTCGTCCGATTTTTCCCCCAAATGTCCAGTAGGCAATGTAATTTAAATGAGAATGTTTCCACTACACACGACATGGCTGGGAAAATGCGACATTAGATTAGAAATTAGAAGAGAGGAAACCGTGTTAGGTTCTGAAGGAAAAATACGCGTTTGCTCTCAGAAACAGGTCCGCATTCATTCAAGTTCGACTGAACAGAGAAATAGAAATATAAATCGTAAATATTATGATCCCATTAATAATTCATGTGAAAGCTCGCCGCTTTATTCTGCCAATAAAATTTACTTTGCATGTCGAGTATGTGTTGTCGAGTAGGGCGCTATGGAAGTCGAAGGTATGCTCACGAATAAAGTAGATATTAGAAGATACCCTGTTTACCCTGTCAGAAACGAACATTAACGCGTTGGACTTTTGTGTCTGGAGGTTGGAGTCCAAGTCAAGTCATAAAAATTATATAGATGTAATAATTGGGGAACGATATTTGTGACAAGCATTTAAGTGTACATATCACAAATGCTTTAACATATTTTCTTTATATACACAACCAAAGTTGTGATCGAACTTTTGAAATGCAGAGATTCTTTGTAGCCCACTTGTACCGCGTAAAATATGTAGCCCATAAATTGTCTGTACATGAGACCTTGTTTAGACTGCGCGGGTTAAGGGGCTTTTAAGCCCTATTCCAGCAGGATAAACATTAACAAGGTATATTCTATAATCTATTCTATTCTTCGTGTGCATACCCGGATTTTCTCACTCGTCCTGCCCTAGATTCAAAGTTTACACTCAAACTTTCTCTTGTTTGCATATTCTGTTGTTTTGTGATTTGTACGAAAATTTTACCTAGGGTACCTTTATTTCTTTCTTATCGAATTACATTGTTATTTTTTTCACCCTTTTCCAAATTCTTCGCTTTGTTTTTCCTTTATTTCACACCTACACATCCATTATTTTTGCTCCTTGTTTCCTCTTTTCTCTTTGCTTCCCGATTCCTTTTACTCTTTTTGACATTTTGTTTATGTCATTTGATGCCGAAATTTCTTCCTTTGTCAGAAACGAACATTAACGCGTTGGACTTTTGTGTCTGGAGGTTGGAGTCCAAGTCAAGTCATAAAAATTATATAGATGTAATAATTGTGGAACGATATTTGTGACAAGCATTTAAGTGTACATATCACATATGCTTTAACATATTTTCTTTATTTACACAACTAAAGTTGTGATCGAACTTTTGAAATGCAGAGATTCTTTGTAGCCCACTTGTATCGCGTAAAATATGTAGAGTGTAGACCATAAATTGTCTGTACATGAGACCTTGTTTAGACTGCGCGGGTTAAGGGGCTTTTAAGCCCTATTCCAGCAGGATAAACATTATGAGACCTTGTTTAGACTGCGCGGGTTAAGGGGCTTTTAAGCCCTATTCCAGCAGGATAAACATTAAACAAGGTATATTCTATAATCTATCCTATTCTTCGTGTGCATACCCGGATTTTCTCAATCGTCCTGCCCTAGATTCAAAGTTTACACTCAAACTTTCTCTTGTTTGCATATTCTGTTGTTTGTGATTTGTACGAAAATTTTACCTAGGGTACCTTTATTTCTTTCTTATCGAATTACATTGTTATTTTTTTCACCCTTTTTCCAAATTCTTCGCTTTGTTTTTCCTTCGTTTCACACCTACACATCCATTATTTTTGCTCCTTGTTTCCTCTTTTCTCTTTGCTTCCCGATTCCTTTTACTCTTTTTGACATTTTGTTTATGTTATTTGATGCCGAAATTTCTTCCTTTTTGTCTGGTCCTTTTCCTTTGCAACATCCTTGAGTCCTGTCACCTCCTATGTTATTGCTTTTTGTAACTATATGTTCCTCCTCCTCCTCTTCCTCCTCTCTTTTGTCTAAATTTGTTGACCGCCTTCCATTGATCGTTTAGGCCTTTAGCTCACGAGTCCTTTGGCAATTTTTTTACATGTGGTTTAGGCTGAAAAGTGCAGAGAAAATGGAGAAAAGGCGCTAAAATTGTTTTCGCCTGTAATTCAGTTAGTAGGGTGCAGTAACATTGTAGCGTTTACAATTCAATTACCAGGTACTAATTTTGAGCTATTTCGAAACTAGAAATGAAAGTCCTTGGAGTGTCTCTTGAAAACGATTTTCAAAGTGTTAACTACTTCTCTTCTCTTGGCAGCTGGCAGCTTTTAGGAATTTTATAATAGATCCTCTTTCTGGTCTTCTTCTCCCTCTCTGCTTCTTCCCCTCCCTCCTTCCCTCGCTTCCTTCTCTTTCCCCTTTCCTTCTCCCTTCCTACACCACTTTCCTCCTCCTCCTCCGCAGATGACCCCCCTCCTCACGGGTTCCCCCGCGTCTACTTCTTCGGCAAGGTAATGGACAAGACCGACAAGCCCAGTGGCGGGGGCTACCAAGCGCTCGTCCTGAGTCTACTGGGTCCGTCCCTGCAAGACCTGTTCGAACTGTGCGGGTTCCGGTTCTCCCTGAAGACGGTCCTGATGATTGCCCAGCAGCTGGTAAAATGTCCCTTTTCCTACTCCTTTACTTCCTTCCTTGAAACGTCCCTGAAAACTAAAAAAAAGGAAAGGAAAAAAGCCCTTTTCCTACTCCCTTACTTCCTTCCTTGAAACGTCCCTGAAAACTAAAAAAGGAAACTAAAAAAAAAAAAAGATTTTTGATAGAGGGAAATGTAACAGCTAAGGTCTTATCGTCCCCAAAGCGAAGAGAGAAGGAAGACAGGATAGGAGAAAGCCTGCCGTTCCGAGAACGAACATTATCCCTTCAGGATAAAATCCGCTCCGGACGGGAATCGAATCCGCGACCTAGCGCTTACAAGGCAGACGTGCTACCAACCAAGCTAACTAGGCTGGCAAACTTTCCTTAAGACGAGCGATTTGGCACTAAAAAGTGAACATCAATCATTGCAGCAGATCACATTACTTTCCTTCCTACATATAAGATAAGAAATAGTAAAAAAATAAATAAATAAAAAGTAAAAAAATTCAAAATGATGAAACCATAATTATTCAGTAAGTAGTTCAAACCTCATAATACTGATAATCCTGAAATGCCAAATGCCCAAAAAGGGTATTTTAATCCCACTTATAACTATTTTGCCCATTGACGCATTTCATTCTGTCAGCAATCCAACAGTAAATAAGTAGTCGAATGGTATTTCAAGCAAACATTTTCATGCCATTGAATGGCAGCCATTCTAAACTTGGTGACGTTATAACCTGCGACATTTGTCGACAGCGATAGAGGTAGTTATTTGTAAAACGACAGCAATGTTAGCTAGGGACCCCCTGGGTTTTTAAAAACCCCCCCCCCCCCGGTTTAACCATTGTGAGAGAGAGGGGGGGGGAGTGAGGGAAAAATACCTCTTTGGAAGAATTACCCGTGTGTCAAAATGATGACACCTTCCTCTCTCTCTCTCTCTCTTCCTCTCCCACCCTCTCTTTCTCTCTCCCTTCCTCTTTCTCGCTCTCCTTTCCCCTCTCTCTCTCTCTACTTCCCTCCCTCTCTCTACCTACTGTTCGAGAATTTGAACCCTGATTGAAGAGAGAGACGAAGAGAGGGAGAGAGAGAGAGAGAGAGAGAGAGAGAGAGAGAGAGAGAGAGAGAGAGAATTTCCCACGTGTCCCGGGCGATAATAATCTTCACTGATGCGATAATCTCTCTCTCCCCTCCCCTCTTCTCGTCTCCTATCTTCTCTTTCCTCGTCTCTTCCCCTTATCTTTCCAATCATTTTGCATCATTCAATGATTGTCTCTGTCAGTTCCTTCGTTTATTCCTGTTAATCCTGATGGATTTGGATTCAATTTTCCTCTCTGTGTGTGATTTTTGGTTTTTCCTATTTTCTGTGCCTCTGAAGGTGTGTCCACACATAGTCGACGGCCGTCGATCGACACCGGTCGATTTCCCCTCTCTCTCTCTCTACTTCCCTCCCTCTCTCTACCTACTGTTCGTGAATTTGAACCCTGATTGAAGAGAGAGACGAAGAGAGAGAGAGGGAAAGAGAGTGGGAGAGAGAGAGAGAGAGAGAGAGAGAGAAATTCCCACGTGTCCCGGGCGATAATAGTCTTCACTGATGCGGTAATCTCTCTCTCCCCTCCCCTCTTCTCGTCTCCTATCTTCTCTTTCCTCTTTCCTCTTCTCTTCCCCTTATCTTTCCATTCATTTTGCATCATTCCATGATTGTCTCTGTCAGTTCCTTCGTTTATTCCTGTTAATCCTGACGGATTTGGATTCAATTTTCCTCTCTGTGTGTGATTTTTGGTTTTCCCTATTTTCTGTGCCTCTGAAGGTGTGTCCACACATAGTCGACGGCCGTCGATCGACACCGGTCGACTATGTGTGGACTCACCTTAAAATATCTCGAAGTCTCCTATTGCCTCTAACAGTTTTCTGATGTAACCTGTGTTCTATGAATCTATGTGGTCCTTTTTCTCTTCTCCTTGTTCTTGTATTATTGAACCCATAAAATATTCCTCGAAGGTAATGTGGTCTTGTCTCGTATTTTTTCTTGTGTGTTTATTTTTTCTTGGCTCATTTTTCCCCCGCTCCATTTGGGTTTTTTCCCGCCTTGTGTCCACAGAGGGCATACCGGAGGTGTACTACTTCGGGCCGTGCGGCAAATACAACGCCCTGGTCATGGAACTTCTCGGCCCGAGCCTCGAGGACCTGTTCGACCTGTGTAATAGGAAATTCACGCTTAAGACTGTTCTAATGATCGCTATTCAGTTGGTAAGTGAGACCCGCTTTTTTTCGGGGGTGCGAGATTGCTCGTCGTTCCCCTGTTTTTGCTTGAAAATTATTTGCATGTTTTGCGAGATTGCTCGTCGCTCTTTTATTGTGCTCGAAATTGTCGTGCATGTTTTCTTCCTTTTTTCTTTGCTTCTTTCTTTCATTTTCTGTACCTATAGTTGAAATGACCCGCTTTTTTTCACAGGAGGACGAGATACCGCGTCCTTCCCTTATTTTGCTTGAAAATTATTTGCATAATGTTTGTTTTGTTCGAAATTTTATCTGTATGTTTTTTCTCCTTCTTTGTTTGTTATGTTGTATAGTTTTGTTAAAGAAAATGCACCCTTAAGACTATTCTAATGATCGCTACTGAATTCAGTTGGTAAGTGTAAGTGTGAACCCCGTTTTTACAGAGGGTGCGAGATTGCTCGTCCTTCCTCTAATTTTGTTCAGTGTTTGCATGCTTTTTTCTTTCTTACTCTTATTTCTTCCATTGTCTTTGTATTGAATAGTTGTAGAATTAGAATTAGAAACTTCACGCCTAAGATTGCTCTAATGATGTAATTTAGTTTTTTGTATAGTTTTGTTAAAGAAAATGCACCCTTAAGACTATTCTAATGATCGCTACTGAATTCAGTTGGTAAGTGTAAGTGTGAACCCCATTTTTACAGAGGGGGCGAGATTGCTCGTCCTTCCTCTAATTTTGTTCAGTGTTTGCATGCTTTTTTCTCTTCTTTCTTCCATTGTCTTTGTATTGAATAGTTGTAGAATTAGAAATAGAAACTGCACGCCTAAGATTGCTCTAATGATATAATTTAGTTGGTTTGCACACCGAGGTCAGATTACTCGTCCTTCCCCTATTTTGCTTGAAAATTCTGCATGTTTTAATTTTGACTTTCCCTATCCTATAGGAAGGAAAGTAATGTAATGGGGTCAAATTTTACTTTTTTTATTCTGCTCTCTCGTTGACTTTGTGTACTATCAAGTAGGTAAAAAACTCGTCCTTCCCCTATTTTGCTTGAAAATTCTGCATGTTTTAATTTTGACTTTCCTTATCCTATAGGAAGGAAAGTAATGTAATCGGGGTCAAATTTTACATTTTTTATTCTGCTCTCTCGTTGACTTTGTGTACTATCAAGTAGGTAAAAAAATGCGCTTTCTTGGTTGACATTGTTTTTAGCGTCCACCCTGTTAGAGGACATAACTCGAAAATGTCAATAAACATTTCGGAGAGCTGCGTAACCTTATATAAAAAAAAACTGAATGGAAAATGGAATGGTATTTTGTCTTGTGTCAAATAGGCTAGCGTTAGACACAACTGACACAAGTAGTTGTGAAAATGTGGACCAGTTTGTATGTTATTTTAATAAAACGAGAAAAAAAATCGGTGATTATTATGTTGGAGAGGAGCCCAGAATTTGAAATAGCAGATTTTTTTCTTCTTCCCCGTTGTTTTTTGTCTGTAGGCTTGTACTTTTTGCTTTTTTTGATAGCTTTTAGGTAGCAGTTCAAATTTATTATCATTTTTAAAGGTGTGCCCACACATAGTTGAAGACCGTCGATCGACCATGTTTCGACACACCTCAAGAGGTTTGATAGAGGGAACTGTACGTAACTGCTAAGGTCTCATCGTCCCGAAAGCGAAGAGTAAAGGAACACAGCTAGGAAAGGAGAAAGCCGGCCGTTCCAACCTCATCTGGTTTAGGATAAAATTCTAAAATTGGTGTCGGGCCAGATTCGAACCCGCGACCTCGCGCTTATAAGGCAGACGCGCTATCCTCCAAGCTCCAACTAGTGCTAACTAGGCTGAAAAAAAAAAGAAAAAAGAAAAGAGTTTCTCATAGGTAACGAAAGTAAACAATTTTGCTGATTGTTCGTCCATAATTGAATGAGAAAAAACGCACTAATAGCAAAAAAAAAAAATAGTACCTATACCACCTCCTACTTACTTATTTTGTCACTAGGAATAAGGTACCCATATCTAAGGTATAAGTTAGGTCATAAGTGCTAATTGAGATTGTCTACCTACTTACGGCCCTTGGCTAGGGGGCTAGGTTGTTTACTTGGTCTTTTTGCCAGCCTAGTTAGCTTAGTTGGTAGGATAAAATCCGCCCGGGCGGATTTTATCCTACCAACTAAGCTGATGGGATAATGTTCGTTCTCGGAACGGCTGGGTTTCTCCTATCCTGTCTTCCTTCTCTCTTCGGTTTCGGGACGATAAGACCATAGCAGTTACAGTTCCCTCTGTCAAACCTCTTAAAAAAAAATACCTATAATATTGTGTGAAAACTTTGAGCTATTACTAACTCCCCATGAGTTCACGTGACGTGATGGTAGTGTGTTTCTACCGTAGGGGTTTTTCTTGGTACTCTAATGGTAGGTCACTCTTGCCGACTCATCAGGTGGACTAAATAGAATATACCTACCCTGTTTATTCTGCCAGAATGAGACTGAAAAGTCCCTTTACTCCCGCGGTCTAAACAAGGTCTCGTGTATTTGGTACAAAATAGGTGTAAATTTTTTTTTTTTTTGCTTTTGTTGATAGCTTTTAGGTAGCAGTTCAAATTTATTATCATTTTTAAAGGTGTGCCCACACATAGTTGAAGGCCGTCGATCGACCATGTTTCGACACACCTCAAGAGGTTTGACAGAGGGAACTGTACGTAACTGCTAAGGTCTTATCGTCCCGAAAGCGAAGAGTAAAGGAACACAGCTAGGAAAAGAGAAAGCCGGCCGTTCCAACCTCATCTGGTTTAGGATAAAATTCTAAAATTGGTGTCGGGCCAGATTCGAGCCCGCGACCTCGCGCTTATAAGGCAGGCGCGCTATCCTCCGAGCTCTAACTAGTGCTAACTAGGCTGAAAAAAAGAAAAAAGAAAAGAGCTTCTTATAGGTAACGAAAGTAAAAAATATGTGATGAATGGAACCCATGTTATTGTATTTCTGAATATTGTTTGGTAAGTCGGGTAGCCTGGGTGCCAATTGGTGTGCCTGTCTGCTGTTATTTGGTTTGTCTGGTGTCTGGCTAGATGGTACTCTCACTCTATGTCTGCAGATGTTTTGTTATGGTCTTGTGATTTGGTCTGGTTTCGTGAGATATTCTGTACTATTCTACAGAGTGTATCAAAACAAGTGTAGTCAGCCTAGCTAACTTGGAATGTAGCGCGCCTGCCTTGTAAGCGCTAAGCGCAAACAAATACTCGTAGTTAGGTATATGGACATCTTTAGAAGGGAAATATTTTCAGCCTTGTTAGCTTGGAGGGTCGCGTAAGTAAGTGGTCGCGGGTTCGATTCCCGCCCGGGGAGAACTTTATCCTTAACAGATGTGATTCGTTCTCGGAACGGCTGGCTTTCTCCTATCCTGTCCTCTTTTCAATTTCGGGACGATAAGACCTCCGTTCTTAAGTTGTGTACTTGTGTCCACATCACATAGTCGATGGCGCTTGATAGATGACTGAAACCGTCCACACTGCCTCGACAATATATAGATGCACCATGAATCTATCGCCATGCCGATCGACGGCCGTGACTATGTGTGAACACAGCTTTATAGTTTTCTCCATCAAACCTCTTTTTTAGGTGCATACAATTCTTCTACCCTTTTAGGTAGGATACTATCCATTTTATTGATCTTCTGCTAATCATTGTTGTCTGTTTTTCTCTGTTCACAGCTTCATCGTATAGAATATGTGCACACTAGGCATTTAATTTATAGAGACGTCAAACCCGAAAACTTTCTAATAGGCCGAACTTCGAACAAAAAAGACAAGTGCATACACATAATAGGTAAGTTGAACCTGAACTCACCTTTCTCATAAAGATGTGAAAAGAGAGCGAGTGTTTCTCAACAATCCAGATATGTTTTTGCAACAATACAGCAACTTTTTCCAATCTCCAGACTTGTTTCTGAAACATTTTTCTTAGCTTTTAGTATGGTTTCAGCCAAGCTTTTAGTATGGAACCTAGCCAAATAGGCTGAGGGCTGAGAGGATTGTGAAATGAAAGTTGCTCAACGTTTTCCAACATTGGCGCAAGTGTTGCGAACCAAATGGCCCCGGAATAGAAATGTTTTTTAAGGAGTTCTTACGTCGTGGTATAACTAAAAAGTCCATTGACCCCAATCCCTAGTAAGATAGAAAATACATATACATTTAGACATCAAACGTCTCAAGTTCTTAGTAGGCCAAACTGCCTACGATTTTCTGCAGAAAGAAAAAAAAACTTGTTAAACCTACTGGAAACTCTCGAACGGAGGAAAAAAAAAATTACAAAAATTAAACTCGACAGGGAAAAGTACAGAAGAAGAAGGAAGAAGAAGACGATGAAAGAGAAGGAAGAAGAAGAAGAAGAAGAAGAAGACGAAGAAGAAGAAGACGAAGAAAATGTGGGAGAAGAAAAAGAAGAGGAGGAAAGAGAATACGAATAAGAAGGAAAAGAAGATAGAGAGGAAAGAGGAAAAAGAAGAAGAAGGACGAGGTAAAGGAGCGGAACAAGAGAAGAAGTAGGAGGAAAAAACAGAAAAGGAAAAAAAAAAGACGAAGAAATAAGTGGAACAAGAAAAGAAGAGGAAGACGAGAATAAAAAAGAAGAAGAAGAGGGAAGAGAGGAAGAAGAAAGTGGAACAAGAAATAAAAACGAGGAAATAAAGAAGTTTTAACTGCATTTTGCCTCTAGCTCTTTCCCCGTCCAATATAATCTCAAAGTAGAGCAGCGATTTCCAACTAGCGGCCCGCGGGCCACATTAGGCCCGCCAGACCATTTTTGAGGCCCGCGAAGCTTTTAGGG
>NW_007381002.1:0-1071 GCF_000475195.1 Diaphorina citri | reverse complement strand
ACGCTTGATGTGGCCTGTGGCGTGGCATGCCCATCCCGTAGTTTGCCTTTCGTCAGATGGGCGAGAAGGGGCACAATACTTCCCATTTAGGTGCTGGGTCAACACGAGAACACCAGAAAGTAACCCGTTGAAATATTTGCAATCGAAAAACGAGTACAAATTTTTGTCGATGGTGGGATTCGAACCCGGGACCTTCTGCATGGCAAGCAAGCGCGTTACCACTGGACCAACCGTGCCCGACTTTTCTGTCCTACATCGCGTCGCGTCGGCATATTAAATAAAAAAGAGGAAAAAGTTTTGGATTTATTTACGGTTTCTTTCGCTTGGCCTGTTTACATCAGGGGGGTGTTCAGACCCATAATGACCTTTTTATTACTATTGTAATAATGAAGGAAGGACGGACTAAAAAAGAGGAAAAAGTTTTGGATTTATTTACGGTTTCTTTCGCTTGGCCTGTTTACATCAGGGGGTGTTCAGACCCATAATGTTTGCGGGACAAAAACTCAATACTTGAGGTAGTGTGCGGGTCACTGAATAATTCTTGGGGAACAGGTAGTAGACCATCTTAGTCTGGCTGTAGGACTTTAAACAGAGAGGATACCAGCCTAAAATTTCCCTTGCTAAAGAATAGCAACTTTAAGGTTGAGTGCGAAGGGTATTCACCGTAAAAAATTTGTACCCAAAACCAAATGTCAGCCCAAATCAATCACTGATTGAGAGGCTGACGAAAAACGCCGACCCTGTCTGACCACTGGAAAAGGCGAAGAAGAAGACTCGGAAGTTTTTTTTTTTCTCTCGATTTCCATAGAATTTGGCAGAGTTGTTTAACACATTAACAATCAATTTTGTTCATCAATTTTTGGGTCCTTAGGGACTTTTTTTTTTAAGTACTAACTTTTGTTTTTAGGACCTTTCATGGATAAAACCCTTCTCATATACTGTCAGATTCATGTCATACTTTCTATTCCATTCATTAACACTTTGTTTTCCGTGTTTGATTTCAGACTTTGGACTAGCCAAGGAATACATTGATGTAGATACGAACAAGCATATTCCGTATCGAGAACATAA
>NW_007381001.1:0-17413 GCF_000475195.1 Diaphorina citri | reverse complement strand
CTCGTGCAGGGCATAGTTATTAGCTAGACTAACTATAAAATATAATATAATCTAGATCTTAGACAGTCCAAAAATTTACTAGGGCAGGCATCTGAGCAAGGGAGGCGGCCAATTTAATCAAATCGTCAAAGTAATAACCAATCATTAAAACTGAGGGAGATCTACTGAGCACAGAAGTGCTAGGAAAAAATGTGAGATGACAAATTATCTGTGTAAATCACTTCCATTATTTGTAGGTATCGTGATTGAATAAGGAAAGTAAAAAGTAGCAACTATCAATGGCAATGCTTACGCTATCAGAGCTTTACAAAGACCCTACATGCTACACGGAAAGGAAACCCCGAAAAAGAAAAGAGCATTGCCTGGAGTTTGATAAATCAGATGCACCAATTCAGAAGTGTCCCCTGAGCAAACTGGATGTGTATCCTAAAGAAATCATCTTCAAAGGATTCGAAATCGATCAAGTGTACAGGAAACCAATCCAAATCACCAACAGTGGGAGACAGATGACTCGATTTGAAGTACTTCAGTTACCAGTGGATTCGGAATTCTACTTTGAGTTGACAAAACCCAAGAGTTCTTTGGCGCCAGGGATGAGCGCTACAGTACAAGTGTATCTCAAGGCAACAAACGTCAATGATAAACAGGGAACTTTAAGCATTCTAGTAGAAAATGGTCCAACGTTGTATGTGTCATTAAGGGCTTTCAGAGAGACTCCCAAGTTGACAGTGACTGGCAAGGAGTTGACCTTTTACCCGCAGAATGGCGTTATTGATGTCGGTAATTTCTTTGTTGGTTCTTACAACGTGATGGATGTTTGTTTCCAACATGAGGGTGCTGCTGCTAGGTATTTTGTGCTCTCAGAATTGGACTGGCTGACTGATACGCGTTCAAGAGGATCACTACCAACGACAAAACTTTACCTTGAGAGCTTTACTTTCGAACCGAGTTATTTTCACGTGAAGAATGGCACTAAGTTTATTGCCCCTCTTGAGTTCAATCCCGCCCATTGCGGCGTGCTTTCTGAGAAAGTAGTCATTCTTTGCGACAATGGTTCAAGCAACACTGTCACCTTCCAAGGACATGGCGTCAAACTTGCCAGATCCCACATTGATCTTGAAGGTGTTGAGCAGAAGAAGTACATCCTCCCTGTCAATGCAGATCCTGACATGGATGATGCATCTTGCGAGTGGTTCTGTGATTTGGGAGCCGTCTTCACGGACAACGTTATACGGAGTTTCACCGTCCATAATGTATGTCCGGCGAAGAATAGGCTCTCGTATGAATGGAGGCTGGAGCCAATTCATTGCAAAGGGCGGACATCGATTCCTACCAGTAATGTCAGCATAACACCAGCCTGTGGTATGTTCACTCATGGGACATCCGTTCAATTCCAAATGTCTTGCAAGATACCAGGTGACATGTATGATGAGGCTGGTTTTGTAGCCCGCCTTTTCTGCTGTTTACCAAGAGAGTCCATTTGCTACAGTGACTTCAATCCAAAAACGACTGATGAAAGTATCCTTGATAATAACGAAACGGTACTTGCAGAAGAAAACACCGATTTGGACATAACAAGTAGTGATCCTTCATTTCTGATCCCCTCTAGCGCTGGTCCTGATTGTGTCTGTATGGCTTCCATAGAGTTTTGGCTAGACTGCCGTCGAGATATTGCCATCAGTTTAAATCCATGTTACATTGATTTCCAAGCTCCCTTGACGGTCAATAAAGAGACTCGTGTACAATTACTAGTAAGGAACGAGTGTTCACATGAACTTACTTGTCAGTGGTTGTGGGAAACTGACAAGAAACGCATCAAGATAAAAATGATACCAAAGTGTTTTAAACTGGGCCCGTTTGAAGAAAAACCTATAGACATACGCATCAAACCATTAGTTAACGAACCATTTAAATTAAGAATACTATGCGTCATTGAAGAAAACCCACAGTATAAACTTGAACTCAACATAAGAGGCAACGTTACAATAGGTGAAATAAAGGTAGAAGAAGATATAGTAAACTATGGTTGTGTAAAACAAGGTGATCATGTTGAGGTACGGATGGAATTTAAAAACTACATTAAAGGAGAGACTGTATGGCACTTGTTCAAAGTTGAGGAGAGTAACCCCGTCTGTGATCTCCATCAAGATCATTTCCCGACAGTCAGTGATTCCGAGTTTATGCAATGCCTTAGTAGTAGAGCGATTGTAGAAGAAATAGTAACAGAGGAGTCCGACACTAATCATACGAAACAAGCCCAAAATCAATCCTGCATGGATATCTGTAAAAAGAAACGAAGAACTGTGGGAGACCTGATAGATGAATTCAAAAGTCTGTATAGCGTCATGTGTAAATCCGACGAACAAAAAGTTGAAAATACGAGTATTGTCAACAAAGGTTCAAACCAAAAAGATAAGAGAGAAGAAACAAAATATATTGATGACAAGGAATATAGTGAAAATGGTCAACTTGAAATTTTGAGCGATTTTCTCAAATGCCACATGTCTCAAGCTGCTTCTAAAATATTCAATTCCAATCTACATGGACACATCTATGAAGGTCTGAAAGCAATATACACGGGCTATTTATCTCCAAATAATGTCCTGGACAATCCAAGCACCTTCAACTTTACAAGTGAATGTCCAGCATTAGAATACAAACTGTTTGAGCTCAGAGTTGAAGACTTTAACCAACACGTGTTGGTTATCGCTGATTTTTGCCCACCCCTGGTCGATCTTGAGCCAACTATGCTAGATGTTGGATTTAGGTACGTCAATGATAGGTCTGTGCACCAAGTAACTCTGGTGAACCACACAAGATGTTCCTGGAAGTACTGTTGGGGACAACCAGTGGGTATTGATGACAGCAAACTCAAGATGACCGTGGACAAACAACACGGAGTACTAAACCCTGAGCACACTGAAACCATCACACTGTCACTTGAGCCTTTCAGAATACTTACTGCAGAAGAGTTTTACGTTCCATGCTTTGTTGAGGGTTCGAAAGAGCCCCTACGATTGTCAATCAAGGTAAAAGTAGATGTTTTAAGTTTAACTATTCGTTGGGACACTTACAATGAGACAAGTATGTCATTCCACTGGCCTGATGATCGCCTGTATACCAACAAGGAGACCATTGGGTTTCCCCTCGACCAGCTGCAGACACAGCGTATTGTCCGAGAATTCAATATGGCGCCAACGAATTCCCTCCTTATTCTATTCTATTCTATTCTATTCAAAACTTACTTGGCTTGATCATCCAGAACACACAGGAGACCATTGGGTTTCCCCTCGACCAGCTGCAGACACAGCGTATTGTCCGAGAATTCAATATGGCGCCAACGAATTCCCTCCTTATTCTATTCTATTCTATTCTATTCAAAACTTACTTGGCTTGATCATCCAGAACACACAGGAGACCATTGGGTTTCCCCTCGACCAGCTGCAGACACAGCGTATTGTCCGAGAATTCAATATGGCGCCAACGAATTCCCTCCTTATTCTATTCTATTCTATTCTATTCAAAACTTACTTGGCTTGATCATCCAGAACACACAGGAGACCATTGGGTTTCCCCTCGACCAGCTGCAGACACAGCGTATTGTCCGAGAATTCAATATGGCGCCAACGAATTCCCTCCTTATTCTATTCTATTCTATTCTATTCAAAACTTACTTGGCTTGATCATCCAGAACACACAGGAGACCATTGGGTTTCCCCTCGACCAGCTGCAGACACAGCGTATTGTCCGAGAATTCAATATGGCGCCAACGAATTCCCTCCTTATTCTATTCTATTCTATTCTATTCAAAACTTACTTGGCTTGATCATCCAGAACACACAGGAGACCATTGGGTTTCCCCTCGACCAGCTGCAGACACAGCGTATTGTCCGAGAATTCAATATGGCGCCAACGAATTCCCTCCTTATTCTATTCTATTCTATTCTATTCAAAACTTACTTGGCTTGATCATCCAGAACACACAGGAGACCATTGGGTTTCCCCTCGACCAGCTGCAGACACAGCGTATTGTCCGAGAATTCAATATGGCGCCAACGAATTCCCTCCTTATTCTATTCTATTCTATTCTATTCAAAACTTACTTGGCTTGATCATCCAGAACACACAGGAGACCATTGGGTTTCCCCTCGACCAGCTGCAGACACAGCGTATTGTCCGAGAATTCAATATGGCGCCAACGAATTCCCTCCTTATTCTATTCTATTCTATTCTATTCAAAACTTACTTGGCTTGATCATCCAGAACACACAGGAGACCATTGGGTTTCCCCTCGACCAGCTGCAGACACAGCGTATTGTCCGAGAATTCAATATGGCGCCAACGAATTCCCTCCTTATTCTATTCTATTCTATTCTATTCAAAACTTACTTGGCTTGATCATCCAGAACACACAGGAGACCATTGGGTTTCCCCTCGACCAGCTGCAGACACAGCGTATTGTCCGAGAATTCAATATGGCGCCAACGAATTCCCTCCTTATTCTATTCTATTCTATTCTATTCAAAACTTACTTGGCTTGATCATCCAGAACACACAGGAGACCATTGGGTTTCCCCTCGACCAGCTGCAGACACAGCGTATTGTCCGAGAATTCAATATGGCGCCAACGAATTCCCTCCTTATTCTATTCTATTCTATTCTATTCAAAACTTACTTGGCTTGATCATCCAGAACACACAGGAGACCATTGGGTTTCCCCTCGACCAGCTGCAGACACAGCGTATTGTCCGAGAATTCAATATGGCGCCAACGAATTCCCTCCTTATTCTATTCTATTCTATTCTATTCAAAACTTACTTGGCTTGATCATCCAGAACACACAGGAGACCATTGGGTTTCCCCTCGACCAGCTGCAGACACAGCGTATTGTCCGAGAATTCAATATGGCGCCAACGAATTCCCTCCTTATTCTATTCTATTCTATTCTATTCAAAACTTACTTGGCTTGATCATCCAGAACACACAGGAGACCATTGGGTTTCCCCTCGACCAGCTGCAGACACAGCGTATTGTCCGAGAATTCAATATGGCGCCAACGAATTCCCTCCTTATTCTATTCTATTCTATTCTATTCAAAACTTACTTGGCTTGATCATCCAGAACACACAGGAGACCATTGGGTTTCCCCTCGACCAGCTGCAGACACAGCGTATTGTCCGAGAATTCAATATGGCGCCAACGAATTCCCTCCTTATTCTATTCTATTCTATTCTATTCAAAACTTACTTGGCTTGATCATCCAGAACACACAGGAGACCATTGGGTTTCCCCTCGACCAGCTGCAGACACAGCGTATTGTCCGAGAATTCAATATGGCGCCAACGAATTCCCTCCTTATTCTATTCTATTCTATTCTATTCAAAACTTACTTGGCTTGATCATCCAGAACACACAGGAGACCATTGGGTTTCCCCTCGACCAGCTGCAGACACAGCGTATTGTCCGAGAATTCAATATGGCGCCAACGAATTCCCTCCTTATTCTATTCTATTCTATTCTATTCAAAACTTACTTGGCTTGATCATCCAGAACACACAGGAGACCATTGGGTTTCCCCTCGACCAGCTGCAGACACAGCGTATTGTCCGAGAATTCAATATGGCGCCAACGAATTCCCTCCTTATTCTATTCTATTCTATTCTATTCAAAACTTACTTGGCTTGATCATCCAGAACACACAGGAGACCATTGGGTTTCCCCTCGACCAGCTGCAGACACAGCGTATTGTCCGAGAATTCAATATGGCGCCAACGAATTCCCTCCTTATTCTATTCTATTCTATTCTATTCAAAACTTACTTGGCTTGATCATCCAGAACACACAGGAGACCATTGGGTTTCCCCTCGACCAGCTGCAGACACAGCGTATTGTCCGAGAATTCAATATGGCGCCAACGAATTCCCTCCTTATTCTATTCTATTCTATTCTATTCAAAACTTACTTGGCTTGATCATCCAGAACACACAGGAGACCATTGGGTTTCCCCTCGACCAGCTGCAGACACAGCGTATTGTCCGAGAATTCAATATGGCGCCAACGAATTCCCTCCTTATTCTATTCTATTCTATTCTATTCAAAACTTACTTGGCTTGATCATCCAGAACACACAGGAGACCATTGGGTTTCCCCTCGACCAGCTGCAGACACAGCGTATTGTCCGAGAATTCAATATGGCGCCAACGAATTCCCTCCTTATTCTATTCTATTCTATTCTATTCAAAACTTACTTGGCTTGATCATCCAGAACACACAGGAGACCATTGGGTTTCCCCTCGACCAGCTGCAGACACAGCGTATTGTCCGAGAATTCAATATGGCGCCAACGAATTCCCTCCTTATTCTATTCTATTCTATTCTATTCAAAACTTACTTGGCTTGATCATCCAGAACACACAGGAGACCATTGGGTTTCCCCTCGACCAGCTGCAGACACAGCGTATTGTCCGAGAATTCAATATGGCGCCAACGAATTCCCTCCTTATTCTATTCTATTCTATTCTATTCAAAACTTACTTGGCTTGATCATCCAGAACACACAGGAGACCATTGGGTTTCCCCTCGACCAGCTGCAGACACAGCGTATTGTCCGAGAATTCAATATGGCGCCAACGAATTCCCTCCTTATTCTATTCTATTCTATTCTATTCAAAACTTACTTGGCTTGATCATCCAGAACACACAGGAGACCATTGGGTTTCCCCTCGACCAGCTGCAGACACAGCGTATTGTCCGAGAATTCAATATGGCGCCAACGAATTCCCTCCTTATTCTATTCTATTCTATTCTATTCAAAACTTACTTGGCTTGATCATCCAGAACACACAGGAGACCATTGGGTTTCCCCTCGACCAGCTGCAGACACAGCGTATTGTCCGAGAATTCAATATGGCGCCAACGAATTCCCTCCTTATTCTATTCTATTCTATTCTATTCAAAACTTACTTGGCTTGATCATCCAGAACACACAGGAGACCATTGGGTTTCCCCTCGACCAGCTGCAGACACAGCGTATTGTCCGAGAATTCAATATGGCGCCAACGAATTCCCTCCTTATTCTATTCTATTCTATTCTATTCAAAACTTACTTGGCTTGATCATCCAGAACACACAGGAGACCATTGGGTTTCCCCTCGACCAGCTGCAGACACAGCGTATTGTCCGAGAATTCAATATGGCGCCAACGAATTCCCTCCTTATTCTATTCTATTCTATTCTATTCAAAACTTACTTGGCTTGATCATCCAGAACACACAGGAGACCATTGGGTTTCCCCTCGACCAGCTGCAGACACAGCGTATTGTCCGAGAATTCAATATGGCGCCAACGAATTCCCTCCTTATTCTATTCTATTCTATTCTATTCAAAACTTACTTGGCTTGATCATCCAGAACACACAGGAGACCATTGGGTTTCCCCTCGACCAGCTGCAGACACAGCGTATTGTCCGAGAATTCAATATGGCGCCAACGAATTCCCTCCTTATTCTATTCTATTCTATTCTATTCAAAACTTACTTGGCTTGATCATCCAGAACACACAGGAGACCATTGGGTTTCCCCTCGACCAGCTGCAGACACAGCGTATTGTCCGAGAATTCAATATGGCGCCAACGAATTCCCTCCTTATTCTATTCTATTCTATTCTATTCAAAACTTACTTGGCTTGATCATCCAGAACACACAGGAGACCATTGGGTTTCCCCTCGACCAGCTGCAGACACAGCGTATTGTCCGAGAATTCAATATGGCGCCAACGAATTCCCTCCTTATTCTATTCTATTCTATTCTATTCAAAACTTACTTGGCTTGATCATCCAGAACACACAGGAGACCATTGGGTTTCCCCTCGACCAGCTGCAGACACAGCGTATTGTCCGAGAATTCAATATGGCGCCAACGAATTCCCTCCTTATTCTATTCTATTCTATTCTATTCAAAACTTACTTGGCTTGATCATCCAGAACACACAGGAGACCATTGGGTTTCCCCTCGACCAGCTGCAGACACAGCGTATTGTCCGAGAATTCAATATGGCGCCAACGAATTCCCTCCTTATTCTATTCTATTCTATTCTATTCAAAACTTACTTGGCTTGATCATCCAGAACACACAGGAGACCATTGGGTTTCCCCTCGACCAGCTGCAGACACAGCGTATTGTCCGAGAATTCAATATGGCGCCAACGAATTCCCTCCTTATTCTATTCTATTCTATTCTATTCAAAACTTACTTGGCTTGATCATCCAGAACACACAGGAGACCATTGGGTTTCCCCTCGACCAGCTGCAGACACAGCGTATTGTCCGAGAATTCAATATGGCGCCAACGAATTCCCTCCTTATTCTATTCTATTCTATTCTATTCAAAACTTACTTGGCTTGATCATCCAGAACACACAGGAGACCATTGGGTTTCCCCTCGACCAGCTGCAGACACAGCGTATTGTCCGAGAATTCAATATGGCGCCAACGAATTCCCTCCTTATTCTATTCTATTCTATTCTATTCAAAACTTACTTGGCTTGATCATCCAGAACACACAGGAGACCATTGGGTTTCCCCTCGACCAGCTGCAGACACAGCGTATTGTCCGAGAATTCAATATGGCGCCAACGAATTCCCTCCTTATTCTATTCTATTCTATTCTATTCAAAACTTACTTGGCTTGATCATCCAGAACACACAGGAGACCATTGGGTTTCCCCTCGACCAGCTGCAGACACAGCGTATTGTCCGAGAATTCAATATGGCGCCAACGAATACCCTCCTTGTTGTATTCTTCCTGTTCGTATTGAAACACGTGCTGGTTGAAGTAGTACTGCAGGTGTTCGTTGGCGTAGTTGATGCACAGCTGCTCGAAACTACCAACGAAAAATTAAATGAAAGAAAAATTTTAGTTTGGAAAAAAATAAGCGGAAAGTAATTTAAGTAAAAAAATAATTGGAGTAAAAAGTACCGTAAAAAGTTAGAGAGCAACTAACTGCCAAAGAAAATTTGCGAAACAAAATTTGGTTGGACTGTGACAGCGAAAAATTTAGTAAAGAAAAAGAGTTTTGTTTTTTTGTTTTTTTTTTTTTTTTTTTTTTTTTTTTTTTTTTTTTTTTTTTTTAAGAGGTTTGACAGAGGGAACTGTAACTCTAGGGTCTTATCGTCCCGAAATCGGAGAGAGAAGGAAGACAGGATAGGAGAAAGCCAGCCGTTCCGAGAACGAACATTATCCCATCAGGATAAAATCCGCCCCGGGCGGGAATCGAACCCGCGGCCTAGCGCTTACAAGGCAGACGCACTACCAACCAAGCTAACTACTCTAACTAGGCTGGCAACTTAACTTTTAATGAGCAACATTTGTGACCAATTTTCCGTACTTAATTTACATCAACGAACCTTATCTGTTTGGAATAAATTTCGCCCCAGGGGAAAATCGAACCCGCCACCAAGCGCTTACAAGGCAGGCGCACTACTCTCCAAATAGACCCGCGGATCAAACAGTCCAATCAATTTTTGAGCAACTTTTACCGATTGACTTGAAACTTGATAGACTTCTCTATATGTTTTGGATTATAATGGTTTTCTCCATCTATCTCTTCATCTTCTCCTTCTACTATCCCCTTTTACTATTCTATCTTTGATTGGGCGGAAGAGCTCACTGTGTGAGAATCCTGCCATAAAGCCTTGAAAAAAAAACGTACCTACCTAGGTAAAGAATTTTAAATGAACTTGCTCCACTATTCCACTCACCCAATATCTGTGTGAGATGCAGTATGGTTCTCTCTCGTTCCTTCAGGACCCGTGTCACTTCAGACATAGAGTGGGCAAAGTCCTCCATCAGACCTGTCTGACTCCCCACCACGTCCTGCTTCAACTGAGCCAGCTCCAGTCTGAGACTGCCCAGTCCTGGAGAATAAGAATAATTTTATTCATCATACTACGGGATGGGCATGCTACGACACAGGCCACATGCGTCTACTGTAGCAATTGTTTCATTGCTACGAAATAAAAACGGCGGTGGAACACTCATCTTTTACAAAAAAAAAATAAATAAAAAATAAAATAAAAAAATTAAAAAAATAAGATTGGTACATAATGTACATGGATTAAGGTTATAGGATATATAGGTTCTTCTTTTTTCTTCGCCTTTTCCCGTGTACAGACGGAGTCGGTATTTTTCGTCAGCCTCTCAATCAGCCCTAACTAGAGTGATTGCTTTGGGCTGACATTTGGTTTTTGACCTTCACACTCAACCTTTGCTATATCTTTAGCAAGGGGAATTCAGGCTGGTATACTCCCTGTTTAATGTCCCCCAGCCAGACTTATAGGATATAGGTTGTAGGTAAACAAATCACAAAAGAGTTCAACAAAGAGTGTGTGCACATTAGTAGAATAGAATATACCTTGTTTATCCTGCTCGAATGGTACTAAAAAGTCCCTTTACCCCAGCAGTCTAAACAAGGTCTCGTGTATTTTATGTGTTTAACAACATGTAGTGGATATAGGGTAATTGTACCATTATGGGACGCTAGAGATAGAGTACCTTGGTTCGCATCCTGGCCTAGTTGTCTCATATTGGCTCGGATGGTCTCGTTAGATTCGGAACATTCGGATACGGTCTGACCTGAATGGCGTAGCTTCTCGAACTCCTCAGTATCCGTGCCTTCTGAATCACAACCTGTTTTGAACACAATAATGAATGGTTATTGTTTTACACTATCTCGGTGGTGTAGTGGTCAAGGCGCTCGACTGGTAAACAGGAGGGCGTGGGTTCAATCCCAGCCGAGGTATGGAATTTTATTCTCAATATAATTTGAGAATTTCACCACAATAATAGTAGTAGCCTACTGCTGGAGTAAAGGGACTTTACAGTCCTATGCGAGCAGTATAAATAAGCACTATTATTATTATTATTATTACACTGTGTTCATTAAGTTCCCGGGCCACCCTTTGAACTTTTTTACTGTTCACCCTGGGAAGTTAAAATTTTACATGCTGCCTTTGATTTAAGATAAAGAATTTTGCTAGGTACTCGAAATTTTGGAGGGCCCCTCCAGGGGCGGTCCCAGGAGGGTTAACTTTAAAATCTTAAATGAGAACCCCCCCCTTTGTAATACATCATATCTGGTACTCTCTATTACAACAATTTAGACAGACCTACAAAACGTCTTTATTCATTTGCGAAGAGAGGAAGAAGACAGGATAGGGGAAAGCCAGCCGTTCCGAGAACGAACCTTATCCGTTTGGAATAAAGTTCGCTCCGGGGCGGGGAATCGAACCCGAACTCACCTTTATCAGAGCACAAAGCATTGGGCAAATAGTCGGCGGCACGAAGCAGTGTCGTATCCAAGTTGCTAGCTAGTCCTGCAGCAGTGACTACTTGAACTATACGGTCCTCCACTGATGCAGAATGTTGGTGCTGAGTCAGACTGGTCTGATTAAGAGTGAGGGTATCTTGTACTGACCTGGAGGGGATAACAGGGGGTGTGATTAAACAAAATAGAATAGAATATACCTTGTTTATCCTGCTGGGATAGGACTGAAAAGTCGCTTTTCCCCCGCAGTCTAACCAAGGTCTCATATATTTTGACATATTATGGAGAGTACAATTTACACTAAGCTAACAAGTTAAACACTCTGATTAAATTGAAAAAAAAAGGAAGCTCAAAAAAAGAAGAAGAAGAAGTAAGCTCCTTATTCCTTCCTTTTTTTCCATTTCCCCTTGTTTTCCCCCCTTTCTTTCCACCCTTTGATTTTGTATATAATTTCATGTTAACACTATTCTGTTCATCAAGGGTGGGGTGGTAGAGAATGCCTTAGGCATTAACCCCACCCTTGATCAAACTTTATTTTGTATCTGTAAATAAAGTTTGATCCAATTGTGTAATAATAATAATAAAGATACACATGCGTGCTTAACGGAACTTAGCCTTTCTCAGATTTCATTAATTTGAAATGGGGATCTTTCTAACGAAATTCCTGAGTGTGAAAGATACAGTTCCCTTTCTCAGATTACATTAATTTGAAATGGGGATCTTTCTAACGAAATTCCCGAGTGCGGAGTCCACTATCTAGGACTATCCAAATTGAGAAAAGGAATTTTAAACTGGAAATTTTATATCTGCCAGATTTGGTACCATTTGATCGACAAAATGCGAGCACGACCAACAAAACAAATACATACGTATTCAGCGGCTTACGTACTAGCCCTAACTGGAACGGTGCTCCCATTGCACACAGTCTAAGTACTATCACATTTCTGGGTGCCCCCCTCATCAGACGGGTCGCACATTAAGAAGAACTTCTTTGCTGATGGGGCTCACTTGGACTCGGTAGAACTTGCTGTTAACAGGTACTCGGTAGCGGTTCCTTTCCTGTGGGGAATGAGAAAAAGGAGAGGAATGTGAATTAGAAAAACATACATACGGACAGACCATGGGCTAAAAAATCACTTTTTAGGAATCAGGGAACCCTAAAACGGATATATTTCCACCCATTTCCCGATTTTGAGAATTTGAACCGATTGCAATACTTTGTCATTATATTATAATGGAAAGTAAAAAAATAGAGATTGAAAATGGGTGAATAAGGTAAGAATGGCCTCATTTATTTATTGACAAAAGAAGGAGAGGATAGGAGTAAGTCAGCCGTTCAAAGAACGGGCCTTATCTTCTTTAGTTTAGGATAATGTTCGGCCCGGGTGGGAATCGAACCCGCGACCTATCGCTCTTGAGAACCCGCGACCTATCACTCTTGACTCGGCACTTCTTATGCTTATTATTAGTCTTAGTCTAAGCCTTAAACTTACTCTAATTATTATTCTAAGACTTAGTCTAAGTCTTATTCTTACCTTCTTGACTCGGCACTTCTTATGCTTATTATTAGTCTTAGTCTAAGCCTTAAACTTACTCTAATTATTATTCTAAGACTTAGTCTAAGTCTTATTCTTACCTTCTTGACTCGGCACTTCTTATGCTTATTATTAGTCTAAGCCTTAAACTTACTCTAATTATTATTCTAAGACTTAGTCTAAGTCTTATTCTTACCTTCTTGACTCGGCACTTCTTATGCTTATTATTAGTCTAAGCCTTAAACTTACTCTAATTATTATTCTAAGACTTAGTCTAAGTCTTATTCTTATTCTTACCTTCTTGACTCGGCAATACTCGGAGGCAATCACCTCGGCTACGAACCCATACTCCTTGAGCGATTCGTGATACGTCACTGGTACACAATCCGGATGCAGAAGGTACAGCTGATCAGTGGCGGAGTGGATGTAGAAATAGCGGCGTAGGTCGTTCCAGAGGACAAGCACGATGTCACCGGGTCTGCACGTCGTCACGCTGAGTCTCAGACCCCCGCCGGCGCTGACCACACGACCCTGTAATCAGAAATTAACACAAATCACATGCAATATTTGAAGTAAAGCAGAGAGCTTCTACAACTTTTGTGGGTATCACAGCATCTTTTTCTTCATCTTTCTTTTTTTTTCAAGAGGTTTGAACTTGAACTAAGGTCTTATAGTCCCGAAATCGAAGAGAGAAGGAAGACAGGATAGGAAAAAGCCAGCCGTTCCGAGAACGAACGTTATCCCATCAGGATAAAATCCGCCCCGGGCAGGAATCGAACCCAAGGCCTAGCGCTTACAAGTTAGACACACTACCAAGCAAGCTAACGAGGCTGGTTTCTATTTTTTTAAGCACTCACCACGCGTTCCCTCATCTCGGCCGCTCTCCTATGCAAAGGACTGGACGCTGCCTCATATATCGACACCGAGGATGTACTCAGCGCCTCCGAATGCGAAAAGGATCCGCGCAGATCCGCCTCCAATTCCGCTTTCTCCCGCTCTAGCGTTTCTATCCGTCGCAGGAGATCCTCGTTAGGATTGTGTCGGAGTCGGGATTCGAACCTCTGAACCTCGGACACGAGGGCTTCCTCGCGCTTGCGGTACGCTTCGAGCTGTGCGGAATGCTCGGACAGCGTTTGCCGCATCGACTCGTTATACCAAACCTGACCAGGGGGAAAGAATTGAATTGAATTAAATGTAATTTCTAATGGTAAATTTTGTGTATAACAAATGGTATGTTTCTTAAGACTAAAAGTAATTGAGATACCGCATTCATCTCAGATATCATACGCTTTGTACAAAACAAGACGGTGAATTGAATTGAATTATAGCACAACTGCCCTAATAGTCTGATAGTAACACGCTTGCTCTCCATAGGTACGGAAAATTCCGGGTTCGATTCCCACTGAACAAAAATTTCCACTCGTATTTCGATTGCAAATATGTCAAAGAGTTACTTTCTGGTGTTTTCGTGTGGACCAAGCACCTAAAGGGAAAGTATTATTTCTCTTATCATCCCATACTACGGGCTAAACATTCTACGAGACATGAGTGTATCAGTTGTGTTATGTTAAGAAACATTAAATTTTAAAAATAAATAAAAAATAAAAATCAAGCTTAAAAACTACAGTCTGATAAGGGGTATACTACACGATGGGCATGCTACGACACAGACCACACGAGTCCTAGTAGTACGCACCTGTTTCTCAGCGTCGGTTTTCACTTTGTATTGCTTCAGGTCTGCTTCGAGTTTCTCACTCCACTTCTGTCTCTCTTCTGCCAGTAGCTTCTCCTTCTCCACCTCAAAGTTCTCACGAAGTTGAGCCACAATCAACTCGTGGTTCGTCTGCAAGAGAAAAATTAAAAAGAAAAGGTTCAGCCTTTGCCTCAGTGGAAACAGAGAAAAAACATTTTCGGACGGGGTCGGTGTTTTTCGTCAGCCTCTGAATCATCCCTAACTAGGATGTTTGCTCTGGGCTGACATTTGGTTTTGGCTACAAAATTTTTACGAGGATGCTCTTCGCACTCAACCTTTGCTATTTCTTTAGCAAGGGTAATTTCTGGCTGGTATTCTCCCTGTTTAAAGTCCGCCAGCCAGACCAAGCTGGTATACTCCCTGTTTAAAGTCCCCCAGCCAGACTAAGCTGGTACACTCCCTGTTTAACGTACTCCAGCCAGACTCAAAATTCAGATACTAATGAAATAATGATAATACTAACTAAAGAGACACCTACCTCTATTTTCTCCAGACTAGTATCACTCGGACTTCGTTCCATATTGCTGCAAGTCATCAGTTTATACCGGGACCTCAAGTTGTCCATTTCGGCGCGATGACTTCGCTTCAGCGATTCCGTTATCTCCTTCACCTAAAAATAATAATATTAAAGAAAATGAGAAGAAACTAAAGTATACAGACCTAGCTATAGAAATTCAGAGGATGTGGAACAGCCCTGCAAAGTTGTTCCTGTTGTCATTGGAGCCATCTCGAAAGCACTCAAGTCTAATCTTGATTCCATCCCTGGATCCTTTAATATCCATGAGATTCAGACATGTGTTTTGTTGGGCACCACTTACATCCTCAGAAGATTTGGCATTTAGAAGATTTTAATTATTCACATCTTGGATGTATTGTTTGAATCGAATGATTCGGGTGCCTGAGTGGCGTAGGTAGGCGGGAACTCATCCAGCCCTGGAAACAGCTTGTCCAGGAAATGACCTGGAAAAATAGAATAGAATAGAACCTTGTCCTCCTCTCTTCGACTCTGGGATGATAAGACATGAGTTGTTACAGTTCTCTCTATCAAAGGTCTTGGAAAAAAAAAACGGGAATGTTCCCAGAATTTCTTAGCTTCCTGGAATGTCATACTTTACCTTCAAACGGTTCCCGGAAATTCTCACTTTACTTTCAAACTGTTCCCGGAATTTTTCACTTTACCTTCAAAAAATGCTATGACACAGACCACACGCATCTAATGTAGCAGTCGTTTCATTGAAATAAAAACGGCGCGGAGGTGAAACAATTATCTTAAAAATTAAAAATAAACTGTTCCTGGAATTTCTCACGTTACCTTTGAACTATTCCAGGAATTTCTCTTACTTTCAAACTGTTCCCGGAATTTCTCACTTTACCTTCGAACTGTTCCACTATTAACGGAATTTCTTAAATGTACTGTTCGCGGAATTTCTCACTTTACCTTCAAACTGATCCCGGAATTTCTCACTTTACCTTCAAACTGTTCCCGGAATTTTTAACTTTACCTTCAAACCGTTCCTGGAATTTCTCGCATTACCTTCAAACCGTTCCCGGAATTTCTCACTTTACCTTCAAACTGTTCCCGGAATTTATCACTTTCCCTTAAAACTGTTCCCAGAATTTCTCACTTTACCTTCAAACTGTTCCACTATTACAGGAATTTCTTAAATGGTTCCCGGAATTTCTCACTTTACCTTCGAATTGTTCCCGGAATTTCTCACTTTACCGGTGCCTGAGTGGCGTAGGTAGGCGGGAACTCATCCAGCCCTGGAAACAGCTTGTCCAGGAAATGACCTGGAATAATAGAATAGAATATTGTCCTCCTCTCTTCGACTCTGGGATGATAAGACATGAGTTGTTACAGTTCTCTCTATCAAAGGTCTTGGAAAAAAACGGGAATGTTCCCAGAATTTCTTAGCTTCCTGGAATGTCATACTTTACCTTCAAACGGTTCCCGGAAATTCTCACTTTACCTTCAAACTGTTCCCGGAATTTCTCACTTTACCTTCAAACTGATCCCGGAATTTCTCACATTACCTTCAAACCGTTCCCGAATTTCTCACTTTACCTTCAAACTGTTCCCGGAATTTATCACTTTCCCTTAAAACTGTTCCCAGAATTTCTCACTTTACCTTCGAACTGTTCCTGGAATTTCTTGCGCCGGGACACCTCCTCGGACGTGATGGCCAGGAGTTGACACGACAGGTCGTTGGCCCACACCAGGTAGGCCTGGGAGAATGCGCGCCGCCGAATGACCTCGCTGACGGCACACACGTACATGGCGGGCGTGCTGCGCAGACTCTGAAGGAAGTCGTAGTGCGCGCGCAACTTCTCGATGCTCTTGTAGTAGAGGTAGACGTACTCGTTGGTGTCGCGCATGTCGGAGAACATTTTGCGCACCTGGTGGAACGAAAGGAAGTGAGATTTCAGTTTTTTACATTTTTTTCACCCCCACACATGGCCTTGATGCTTAGCGTGTAAACAAATAAATAAATAAACATTTTTTTTCTTTTCTTTACTGACCGAACAATAGTGAAGTCTATGTTTTAAACCGACAATTTTGGATTTGGTGTGGATGTTTGTCGATTGCCTTCTCCGATTTTGATGAAATTTGGCACCTGAGTTTATGAGTTCAAGGCACGTCAATCCTTGAAGTTTGGAGTTCCAAAACTGAGCGGGACCCATTTTTGGTCCATTTAAATGTCTCAGCTTAGGCTGAAGAGTCTGAGTGAGGTCTACAGTTTACTGAACCTCTAGTTTCACTTACCCACTGTAGACGCGTCTGGAGGTAGGCACACAGATCGGA
>NW_007381000.1:0-17423 GCF_000475195.1 Diaphorina citri | reverse complement strand
ACGATAAGACCTTAGTAGTTAAACGGTTACACTACAGTTAGGGACCTCTATGAAACCTCTTTTGGCTCGGTCAATCGGCTCTCACTGACCTCTCTCATCTCTCATTTCGTACCATCTCTGCCATCCCATATCATCTCTATCTCTACCACTACCATCCACAATAGCAATGACAAATGTGAATTAGCCTCAAGAGATGATCAGGAGATCCAGGTGTACAAATCAAACTCAACTAACACCCATGACCGTGTCCCTAGAAGGGTTTTAGCGGGATAATTAAATTACACTTCGCCATGAATTGCACTTCTCTATTCCCAGTTGCAAATCACACTGACACTTGAGATTTGTAGATTTAAAGAAGAAGTATGATTGAAGATGTTCAGGCATGGTTAGGCTTGCCAAATATGCAAAATGTCGATTCGGGACGCAAATCCGCGAACATAATTGCTGATCAAATCCGCCCCGGGCGGGAATCGAACCCGCGGCCTAGCGCTTACAAGGCAGACGCACTACCAACTAAGCTAACTAGGCTGGTGATTCCATTTTTGAAACACCCCATAAGTTCTGTAAGCACCACATATCATTGGATCGACTGGCCGATATTTATGGCTATTTAGAAATTTTCAGAACATGTACCTCTAATAATGTTATGATTATGAGACTTTGGAACATTAGCCAGTGGCCTGTTTTACAAACAAGTCCGCACTCCCTTGGACCTCGTTCCCACTTGTTCGGGAAAAAAATCGTGTCGTGCGTAGTGGGAACACTCTTATTTAAATTGTATTGCCTACAAGCTGCAGGACATTTTGAGTTGTTCGGTCAGAATGATTTCCTAGAAGATGATAGCTACCTATAGGTAGTGAGAACTTGAGAGAAGAGAACAAAATATACACTACTCATCAAAGTGCTGTCAGCAGCAGAGCACATCGAATTCACCAGCGAATCAATGATGAAGGTCTTACACTCGTATTTATGAAGAAGAATGATCGTTCTTCGATCAGTCTCAAGTCAAAATCGACCAATCAAATGCCTTGAGACTATGCTTAGCACGAGCTTAAGAGCCAGCATTTTGTTCATAAATATGGGTGTTAGTTTCAGAGGTGCTAAGTCCTATCACTGGTTTTGGCCCAATGAATGGTCTTGACTTCTTGAGGAGTCCATTCTTGCCAGGTGATCGACCTCTAGGATCACTGAATTTAAGAGGTTAACGAAAAACGCCGAGCCTGTCTGAAAATGAGAAAAGGTGAATAATAATAAATATGCCTAAAGGTAGTACGCTAGCCTAGTTAGCTCGGTTGGTAGCGTGTCTGCCTTGTAAGCGCTAGTCCGCGGGCTCGACTCCCGCCCGGGACGGATTTTATCCTGAACGGATAATGTTCGTTCTCGGAACGGCTGGCTTTCTCCTATCCTGTCTTCCTTCTCTCTTCGATTTCGGGACGATAAGACCTTAGCAGTTGCAGTTCCCTCTATCAAACCTCTTCGACAATAGAATAAGTGTGCCTAAAGGTAGTACAATCGAAACAAGCTGAATTAGCTGATTTTTTTTTTTTTAAGATGAGTGTTCCACGTTCCACCGCCGTTTTTATTTCGTAGCAATGAAACAACTGCTACATTAGACGCATGTGGCCTGTGTCGAATAATTTGAGAAGTTGTTTGAGATACACAACATGTACCATAATTTATCATGTTACAACACTTACAAGTACATATGCCTACATAGGTAGTTATTAGGTTCGATGCTTTATGGTTTGATATAAGGTACCTACATGATAAATGGTTAAAAGTTCGATAGTACATGGTTTGCTTTATAAAATATGGTTTAAAATAGTGATCCAATAACCCCATGTATCACACCGTGCGGACTCCCAAGGTTCACGAGGTGTTTATTGAATTGGGTCACAGGTCACCCAGAAATCGTGTAGTGGGAAAACTTTCATTTAAATAACGGGAATTCAGACCCCGTTCCCTCTTGTCATGAGTTTCACCCGATTTTTCTCCGAATGCTCTGTAGACAATGTAATGTAAATGAGAGTGTTCCCACTACACACGACACGATTTTTTTTTGAACGACAAGCTCTTATGCTGCATTTGGAGAACATAATTATCGTCGCGACAAATTTCAAGATCAGAGCTCATTTGTGTGAGAAAATGTGAAAAAAAAAATCCCCCAAAAACCTTTTTTCTGGTTTTTTGGCTCTTTGGTTCTCTGGACAAAATTTGCACCACCACCATTAGGTAAAAAGACCTTTGATTTGATATATAGGTCGACCAGGTTTGGATAAGTCCTTCTATGGGGACAGACAGACAAACAGACACCGAAGCAAATACAATAGTCCGTCCCTTATACTTTTTTATTACTATCGTAATAATAAAGGAAGGACGGACTAAAAAACCAACACAGCCAGCTTATTTAGCTTGGAAGGTAGCGCGTCTGCCTTGTAAGCGCTAGGTCGCGGGTTCAATTTCCGCGCTCGGGGCAGATTGTATCCTGAGCGGATAATGTCGGAACGACTGGCTTTCTCCTATCCTGTCTTAATTCTCTTTTCGCTTTCGGGCACGAGGCTGAGTGGGCCCCGCAACAGCCAGTCACGGAATCAATCATTTGGATGATACAAATTTCTTGACCCCGCCGGGAATCGAACCGGGGTCTCCCGCGTGCAAGGCGAGCGCAGTGACCACTACCCCATGGGAGCTGACTGAACCTCCAGAATTGTGCGACTGCTACGGCTGCGGGGCTGTACGAATAGAGATCACTTTGAGTGCAGGTTGTGCCGATGTTGTTACATAGGAGCAGGTGGGCCTCGTCTTGTATTTCCCCACAGTCACACGTTAACAGACAGCCACGCAATATATAGCTGTGTCCACATCATATGGTCGACAGCCGTCAAACGACTGTCCACACTGCCTCGACAACATAGATTCACCTCGTCGATCGACGGCCGTGGACCATGTGTGGACACAGCTTTTGAGTCCAAATTTACGTCAATTCGTTGGTTGAACAAGAGGGATCATTATATTTTCATTGTTAAACCTTTGTTTGTATTTCTTTCTGATGTAAAATAAATGAGGCCTGTTCAATCTGTTGGCATAATGGGACTTTTTAGTCTAAGCGGACAGTCTAAATAAGGTATATATTAAATTGATTAGGAACGATTTTTAGTATTGTTTTGGTCATAGTTTGGAAACCGCTGCGAGTTTCGGAAAATCCGTTATTAGTGGGCCTATTCAAATCAAAAGGAAGCTATTCTCGAAGTTTCATCAAAATCGGTCCAGCCGTTTCGGCTGTGCGTTGATTATGAATGAATGAATGAATGAGTCAGGGTTTACTCTTTTATTAATATAGATTGAATAAATAAATCTGTCACTCTAGATTTTGCAGGGTTAAAATTGATCAGATTTTTTTTTCTGTCTTCTCTCTGAAACTTAAACAAGATCCACACGCAATGGCACTCGGTGATTTGCATAAATATGTCCAAGTACATCGGTAGAAACAGAAATATGTTCAAGTACATTGGTAGAAACAGAAATATGTCCAAGTACATTGATAGACACGATAGATGCACATAGGTATTACTCGCATGTTGAAAAGATGCATAATATAAAGATGGATCAGGGTCGTAGGACTGCTAGGGGCCCGATTTATCGTATTCCAATCTCCAAAAATTTGGAGCATCAATTTGGTGAACCATCACTAGACCACGGAGTTTTCTATACCCTCAATATTTAGACTGCGCCTGCAGGGGTAAACGGACTTTTCAGTCTCATCCTACAAGTAGGCATATTCTATTCTAATTTGAATTTACTCTTCTATTCTATTCTATTCTGCATGATTGTCATGAAATATGTGTCATTAATAAAAACCAGAGTTATGTAGAGATGGCAATCTTTTTCTTAGTCTGAAGTCTAAATCTTTGCAATCTTTTTCTTCCTCTAAATCTTTCTCTATCTTCCATGTACATCTTTCTTTCTCTCTTCTATTTGCATACCACTCTCGTCTCTCTCTCTCTCTCTCTCTCTCTCTCTCTCTCTATCTTACTTATCTACATACCATTCCGTCTCTCTCCTTCTCTTTTTCTTACATGAAGAATCCATTTCTTCTCTCTCTCTCTCTCTCTCTTACATATATCTGTCTTCCGAGGAAGGTATCTTTATTTTATTGCCAGCAAAAAATGTGCAAAATCTCCAAGACTTACATAGCTGGTATTATCATGGACATAATAATATAGTCTATATAGTACATATGTATAGTTTGGTCTGAGAGATATAGGATTATACCTAGGTAACTGAAGATGCCCAGAAGAATGTGGGTTAACTTCTAGAGTTCTAGACCTAGAGGTTCAACGACTTTGATATTAAAAAGGTCCCTAAATGGGGAACTCGAAAGCTCAATCATTGGTTTAGCTTGACATCCGAGTACACGCAAAAGAAAATTGGACGATCACACGGGCATTTTTCCTCAAATCTTGCATGCTAAATTTTGGACGACTTTTGCCAGGTATTTAGTCCTTATTTTTTGGGAAGTGGTAGGTACTTTATTTAGTTTTTTTTTCTTTACTTTCATGGTTAGTGTTGACCAGAAGAAAGTTTCATTTACATAGAATTCACTGAACCATCCTGTATTTTCCAACGGTGCGGATTAAATTCGAAAATTATGGATTACCAATATTTTAACATCTCCTCTGACCCCTATCCTGGGGTCATATAAATACACATACTATAATTATAGATAATACAACATAAGTATATAATATAATATCATTTTATATAGATATGAATATAAGCTACATTTATGTATAATTATGATCATGTACATGTTACAATGTTACATACATTTTGCCATTCAGGGCCGGATTGGAGAATTCTCTGAATAGTTTACAACCCCTTGAAATCCTATTTGTTAACTATACGAGTAAATAGTAATATTGTTAAAACCCTTCAAAACTTGTGCACGGCCTTGGCCCTTGGCCCTTTCAAAATCTTAGTTCTCTCAGATGGTCTGACCGACCTAAGTTGCTAGATATTGCCTCCACTCACACTCAGACGGTCTGACAGACCCAGGTCAGTAAGACCGCGGTCTGTCAGACACTCTGAGTGTGAGTAGCTGGCCTTACCCTACATACTGTCTCTTCAAAGAATCAACCAACCTCAGTGGTGCAGTGGTTAACGCGTTTGACTTGAGATCTGGAGATTGGTGGTTCGAGTCCAAGTCAAGTCATAAAATTTATCAAGGTGTAATAATTGGGGAACGATATTTCTGACAAACATTTAAGTAACACAATTAAAAAATTTCTTCAAAGAATTAAACTTAGCCATTTTTTCCAAACCTCATCTGCAATTTCTTCAAAACTTTATTTGACACATTTCCAAAGTTATTCGTGTCCTCTTCGAATTTAGCACAAGACCCCTCCACAATCTCTTACCATGCCTGAACATCTTCAATCATATTTCGTCTTTAAATCTAAACTCGAAATCGCGTCGTTGCTGTTTACACTTATATGTTGCCCCTTCAATTTTAATTAAAAACCCCTTCAAAACTTATATCTTGTCCCTTCAAAATCCTATCCACTTCTCCTCCACAATCTCTTACCATGCCTGAACATCTACAATCATACTTCGTCTTTAAACCTAAACTCGAAATCGCGACGTCGCTGTTTACACTTATATGTTGCCCCTTCAATTTTAATTAAAAACCCCTTCAAAACCCTATCCACTTCTCCTTCACAATCTCTTACCATGCCTGAACATCTTCAATCATACTTCTTCTTTAAATCTACAAATCTCAAGTGTCGTTGCTGACACTTGCTCTTACCTTAGCAAAACGCTAACAAAAAAAGCACTTTCTTAACAAATTGACGTAATTCTATCTAGTCTGGTTCATGTCTCTCAGACGGCTGAGGCCTTTAAGCTGTAATGTTGTGAAAAAGATGGAGGAGGGTGAGACACGGTCATGGGTGTTAGTTGAGTTTGATTTGTACACCTGGGTCTCCTGATCATCTCTTGAGGCTAATTCACATTTGTCATTGCTATATTGTGGATGGTAGTGGTAGAGATTTCTTATTATTAAAGAAATACGAGTAGGGTGTCGATGATTACAACAGGTGTCGGCCATTGGGGGTTTTACTTGTACACCTGGATCTCCTGATCATCTCTTGAGGCTAATTCACATTTGTCATTGCTATTGTGGATGGTAGTGGTAGAGATAGAGATGATATGGGATGGCAGAGATGGTACGAAATGAGAGATGAGAGAGGTCAGTGAGAACCGATTGACCGAGCCAAAAGAGGTTTCATAGAGGTCCCTAACTGTAGTGTAACCGTTTAACTACTAAGGTCTTATCGTCCCGAAAGCGAAAAGAGAATTAAGACAGGATAGGAGAAAGCCAGTCGTTCCGACATTATCCGCTCAGGATACAATCTGCCCCGAGCGCGGAAATTGAACCCGCGACCTAGCGCTTACAAGGCAGACGCGCTACCTTCCAAGCTGGATAAGCTGGCTGTGTTGGTTTTTTAGTCCGTCCTTCATTTTTTATTACGATAGTAATAAAAAAGTATAAGGGACGGACTATTGTATTCACATCGGTGTCTGTCTGTCCCCTTAGAAGGACTTATCCAAACCTGGTCGAACTATATATCAAATTAAAGGTCTTTTTACCTAATGGTGGTGGTGCAAATTTTGTCCAGACAACCAAAGAGCCAAAAAACCAGAAAAAAGGTTTTTGGGGGATTTTTTTTCACATTTTCTCACACAAATGAGCTCTGATCTTCAAATTTGTCGCGACGATATGTTCTCCAAATGCAGCATAAGAGCTTGTCGTTCGAAAAAAAAATCGTGTCGTGTGTAGTGGGAACCCTCTCATTTACATTACATTGTCTACAGGGCATACGGAGAAAAATCGGGTGAAACTCATGACAAGAGGGAACGGGGTCTGAATTCCCGTTATTTAAATGAAAGTTTTCCCACTACACGATTTTTTTTCCGAACAACTCAAAAGGTCCTGCAGGTTGTAGGCAATACAATTTAAATGAGAGTGTTCCCACTACGTACGACACGTTTTTTTTCCCCCCGAACAAGTGGGAACGAGGTCCAAGGGAGTGCGGACTTGTTTGTGAAACAGGCCACTGGCTAATGTTCCAAAGTCTCATAATCATAACATTAGAGGTACATGTTCTGAAAATTTCTAAATACTAAATAGCCATAAATATCGGCCAGTCGATCCAATGATATGTGGTGCTTACAGAACTTATGGGGTGTTTCAAAAGTGGAATCTGTGAGGGCCACACCTACTACGCATGCTACGACACAGTCCACATGAGTCTCATGTAGCAGTTATTTAAATACAAACATTAAAGTACGTGCCAAATTTAAGTCCAGGAAAATTGTAAGTTTCGTTATACATCAGTGACGTAAACCCAACGAACCAAACTTCCATGAGTTACCCTGAATATTGTGGTATCCGTGTGTGTGTGTTTTAAAAACAGATAAATATGTAAATGGCCATTGTAAATAGAGTAACCTCGCTTGGTATAGGTATAACTCTTGTAAATAGAGAACCAGAGGTATACTCTGGCAGAAGGCGTTAATTTATGGGTATCCGTGTGTGTGTGTGTTTTAAAAACAGATAAATATGTAAATGGCCATTGTAAATATAGAGTACCTCGCTTGGTATAGGTATAACTCTTGTAAATAGAGTAGGTACCAGAGGTATACTCTGGCAGAAGGCGTTAATTTATTGCACTCGGCACCGTGTATATTAGGAACAGTTTATGGTACTTTGCTACGGGGAGATGTCGGCATAACAGTGGTATGGAACGAACGCCAGTTGGGTCCCATGACATTTTTTCTTAACGTCATCATCATGAAAATCAAATATTGAGAAATCACATTCATGAAAATCAATCCTAAGATTGGTAAGAAGCTCTCCACTCTTCTCTGTTTGACATCTTCCTTTACATTTCCGTGTGAGTGTTGGATTCGGAATACTTCACAATCTGGCTGAAGTAGCTCAAACGAGGTACAAGGTACACTGAGAAAAAAAACTAGCCGGCAGCCCAATCGGGTGACTGGGATCTGGCACTCTAATATTGAACTCTATATCGGGAAGCTCGACACTATAGTATAGCATTCCAACAGCCTAAATCAGGGGAAGTGACCCAATAATAGAGATCTTCCACCTTAAACGTGTGGCACCCTGTCAACATTTTTTTCTCGGTGTAGTCGACTACCAGTTACCAGACTACCAGTAGTCGACTACCTGGGGTTTCCCCGGGCGGGAATCGAACCCGCGGCCTAGCGCTTACAAGGCAGACGCACTACCAACTAAGCTAATTAGGCTGGCTAAGACAAAAGGAACTGGACACGCTTTAAGACAGAAGGAACTGGAAGTCTTATTCCAAGGAGATATTCACCAGTTCGTGTGTGCCGGGCTTCCTGAGAGCTATGTCTAACTGATGAGTTCCAATAAGAACGAAACGCGTCTTAGGCTGCTCGCAGGTGTTGGCTAAAACGGTTTAAGACAGAAGGAACTGGAAGTCTTATTCCAAGGAGATATTCACCAGTTCATGTGTGCCGGGCTTTACATAGCGCAATATCAAGCCGCGGCATCTAATCTCTAGCATCTAGCTATGTTTTAATTGTTCCTACTTAGTGACATGTCATTTAGCGTTATGAAATATAAAGCTTTATCCGCGGTATCCGATATATCACGGTGTCACAACTTTGAGTGTAAGCGGTTCTATTGTTTCTTCAAACGGTTTGTTTCCATCAAAGTCTTTAATTGTTTCCATCAAACGTTTTAATTGTTTCTTTAAACTTTAAACGCTTTATCTGGACTGGAGTATCCAATATGTCACATCTTTCAGTTCGAGCGATTTTATTGTTTGAAAGGTTTAATTGTTGCTATCAAACGCTTTAACGGTTTCTTGAAACGTTTTAATTGTTTCCATCAAGCGGTTGCCTTCTCACTTACTTTGTTCTTGATGACAGATACCGAGATTACCGAGTTATATCGTTGTATTAGAAGCTAAGAGCTGTAAGGTCTTCTTATTTGGTTTGTCCCTTTCCACTAGCTGTGGTAAATTTGGCATCTCCACACTAATATTACGTAGTACGTGTGGTAAATGTAAATCTGACATCTCCACTAATATTATCCCTGGAGAAAATTTGACATCTCCACTCTTTATTACTTTTTACTGGGTATACCTAAAAAACTGATTACACAAAATTCAACTGATTGGCCATAAGGAGTGTGATCAAAAGTGCGAACAAAAAACAACTCGAAGGATGTGTCGAAGACAACAATTTAAACAATATTTTGCAGAAATCATTGACAACCCACCTTATCTAGGGATATAATATGAAAATGTAACCAAAGAGCAATATAAATTGATCAAACAATGATATGGGAAGAAGTATAGAAAAAAAAAACACACAAAAAGATTAAATAGGTACCTATGCACAATAGAGTCCTAAAGATAAAGAAACGACTGTGTCGGTAGATTATGTTTGATAGGTACCTACATAGATTATGTTTGATAGGTACCTACATAGATTATGTTTGATAGGTACCTATACATAGATTATGTTTGATAGGTACCTATATAGATTATGTTTGATAGGTACCTACATAGATTATGTTTGATAGGTATCTACATAGATTATGTTTGATAGGTACCTAGGGTAAAACCCCCAATGGCCGACACCCTTAAGGAACTTTTTCCATAAAAACAGCATTATGAACTTAATACCACCTCTAATCTGAAGATTTTTTTGTGTAAATAAATAAAACATATTGTGTTTTAGTAAGAGACATCATTTTTTTATTGAAATCTTGCTCAAAAAAAATTAAAAAAATACTTTTATGGAAAAAGTCAAAAAAGAGAAATGTTGAAGTCGCCGACACCCATTTTTTCAGTGGCCGACACACCATTTGCAGGAGTGGTTGACACCATTGTTGACACTGTGTGATTCGTTGACACCCTTCACTTATGATCACCTAAAAGGTCTTTTCGTGCAAATGGTGACCTTTTAGGTGGGTATTTGCAAATATTAGACAAACCCTAACCCCATCTGAACATGAGAGGAGAAGAAGAAGAAGAAGAAGGAGAAATAACAACAGTGGGTAAATTTATTGTAAAAAAAAAGCTCTTTAGCTCCTTTTTCTTCGTTCCTGACTTGGACTTATAATATTTTGTTGTTTCTTTCCCCATTTTGCTGAAAAAAAAAAAAAGTAAAAAAAAAAAAAAAAAAAAAAAACCTACCGAAGTAGATAGGTTCCTAGATAAATTTAAGCTATTTAGGCATTTGATACAAATAAAAGGTATCAAATATTCAGCTTCTGATCAAAAGTGCGAACAAAAAACAACTCGAAGGATGTGTCGAAGACAACAATTTAAACAATATTTTGCAGAAATCATTGACAACCCATGTTATCTAGGGATATAATATGAAAATGCAACCAAAGAGCAATATAAATTGATTAAACAATATGGGAAGAAGTATAGAAAAAAAAACACACAAAAAGATTAAATACCTAGGTACCTAGAGTCCTAAAGATAAAGAAACAACTGTGTCCGTGTGTCGGCAACTAAAACGGATCAAATATGATATCGACACTGATCTATTTTGCCGTTGACGATCCTCCTTCTTTTAAATAAATAGTTAAAAAAGTCAATAAAACAACTTTATCCATTAATTAAACATTGATAAACACCTGCCAATATTAATCAAAGATAACCGCCATAGAAAACATTAAAGAACACCTGTTTTTGGATGTTCTCAGTAGAGATCACAAATGACTGTTACTTCAATTGTGTCGGCGACTAAAATATGTGAAAATTGTTACCTGACACTGTCGGCAACTAAAACGGACCAAATATGATATCGACACTGATCTATTTTGCCGTTGACGCTCCTCCTTCTTTTAAATAAATAGCTAAACAATGTCAATAAAACAACTTTATCAATTGATTAAACATTGATAAACACCTGCCAATATTAATCAAAGATAATCGCCATAGAAAACATTAAAGATTACCTGTTTTTGGATGTTCTCAGTAGAGATCACAAACTATTACTTCAATTGTGTCGGCGACTAAAATATGTGAAAATTGTTACCTGACACCCCGTGTCGGAGATTACTTTCATGAGTAATTTTTGAGGAGGTCGTTGACACCCCTCCCCATTTCCAAATAAATCATATATTTTTTATTTTTATTTGGATAATTATTAACTAGAAAGCTTAACTGTCACAGGAAAAAAGTCCAATAGTGTTAAAATAAAAAGAAAAGTACAAAAAACGCATTTAAAAACAACTCTTACCTTAGCTATCCGATATATTATAGTGTCACAACTTTGAGTGTAAGCGGTTCTATTGTTTCTTCAAACGGTTTGTTTCCATCAAAGTCTTTAATTGTGTCCATCAAACGGTTTAATTGTTTCTTTAAACTTTAAACGCTTTATCTGGACTGGAGGATCCAATATGTCACATCTTTCAGTTCAAGCGATTTTATTGTTTGAAACGTTTAATTGTTTCTATCAAACGCTTTAACCGTTTCTTGAAACGTTTTAATTGTTTCCATCAAGCAGTTGCCTTCTCACTTACTTTGTTCTTGATGACAGATACCGAGATTACCGAGTTATATCGTTGTATTAGAAGCTACGAGCTGTAAGGTCTTCTTATTTTTTGGTTTGTCCCTTTCCAGTAGCTGTGGTAAATCTGACATCTCCACTAATATTATCCTTGGAGAAAATCTGACATCTCCACTAATATTACGTAGTACGTGTTAGAGGAGGAGTACTATCGATAGTCGGCGCCATCGATGGTTAAAAAAAAAAAAAAATATATCGATAACTATCGATAGTTTTCGATAGTTATTTATTACATATTTTCCTTGTTTTTAAAAGTCTTATCCCCAAAAAGACCTAACCTAACCTAATTTAAAGAAAATTATTAACTGTACACGTATTAATTTAGGTTACAGGGTTTTATTTCAACATTATTATTATTATTATTTTTTACACTTTTCTCTTCTAAAACGACCAAACCAAACGAAAAATGTGCAGAAAAAAACTATCGATAGTCAAGCCTCAACTATCGATAGCGTTCGATAGTCAAAACTATCGATAGTGCTATCGATAGTTCTCCTCCTCTAGTACGTGTGGTAAATCTGACATCTTCACTAATATTATCCTTGGAGAAAATTTGACATCTCCACTCTTTCTTACTTTTTACTTTCCTTTTATATTTCATTTTATTATTTTTTTTTCTACTGTATTTGATTGTCGATTATGTTTGTTTAGTTTTAGTGTATTTTTTTCTATTGTCATTTTTGTATAAAGGGTTAGTCCCGTAAATAAATAAATAAACAAACAAATAAATAAATATTACATTTAAATAAATAAATAAATATAATAAAAATTTACATATGCGTGTGGTAAATCTGAGATCTCCACTAATAAGTTACGTTTTCGTAAATTCGTAGTAGGTAAGGTACATACGTGTGGTAAATTTGACATCTCCTCTAATATAAACGTACATACGAGAACCTACATGTAAGAAATCTAAAACATCACAGTCTTTTTTTTCTCTCAAGATTTTTGACAAGTTTAGAGAGTGGTTGTAATTTAAATATTGACATGCTCAAGACATGTTTAATGAAATTTGATATTTTCTCCATAGCTGTAATGTGGCATGATAATGGTTAGGTACAAAATATGTAGAGCTTGTGAAATGTCATGTAAAATGGTTAGGTACAAAATATGTAGAGCTTGTGAAATGTCATGTAAAATCATTTGGTAAAATCGCGTGTTGTTTGCAACTGCTAAGGTCTTATCGTCCCGAAATCGAAGAGAGAAGGAAGACAGGATAGGTGAAAGCCAGCCATTCCGAGAACGAACCTTATCCCTTCAGGATAAAATCCGCCCCGGGCGGGAATTTAGCCCGCGGACTAGCGCTTACAAGGCAGACGCGCTACCAACCGAGCTAACTAGGCTAGCGTACAACCTTTAGGCATATTTATTATTATTCACCTTTTCTCGTTTTCAGACGGGCTGAGGGGCTGGGCGTTTTTCGTCAGCCTCCTAACTTCAGTGATCGTAGAGGAAGTCGATCACCTGGCAAGAATGGACTCCTCAAGACCATTCATTGGGCCAAAACCAGTGATAGGACTTAGCACCTCTGAAACTAACACCCATATTTATGAACAAAATGCTGGCTCTTAAGCTCGTGCTAAGCATAGTCTCAAGGCATTTGATTGGTCGATTTTGACTTGAGACTGATCTAAGAACGATCATTCTTGTTCATAAATACGAGTGTAAGACCTTCATCATTGATTCGCTGGTGAATTCGATGTGCTCTGCTGCTGACAGCACTTTGATGAGTAGTGTATATTTTGTTCTCTTCTCTCAAGTTCTCACTACCTATAGGTAGCTATCATCTTCTAGGAAATCATTCTGAGGAATCTCGGGTAATCAAATCATGTCAGCATTTCAACCATTCTCTTCTAGGCCAGCACTTCTATCAACCTCTCAATAGACCGGTACACAAGCTATGTCTTGTCTTGTCTGCAGAATCATCTTTATAATTTGAGGAGCTGGTTTAAATTCCGGCGAGTAACGTTGTTGAAGGCAAGTAAATGCGAGTGTACACACTAGACGTTCTAGTCAAGGTACGGTAACGGTCAGCTCACAGTCAAAATTTGGAACGTTCTCGCGACGAATCTTTTTGATCGGACCGAAACTGGACTGTGACCGGAGCGAGACTGGTACTGTAGTGTGAATAGGCAGCGATCAAGCAACGATCAACATTCCTTCGTTCAGACCAACTAGAAATGAAAGAAAAATGACCGAAGCATGACCGAAGCATGAACGTTGCTTGAACGATAGTGTGAATACTCAATCTTTTGATCGGACCGTTACCGGACCGTGACTGGACCTTGACTGGCACTATAGTGTGAATCAGGCTTAATTCTACCGGGCCAGTTTGTATTTTCATTCCTTTACACCCGTTCACACTAAACGAATTTTTCTTCGTCCGAAGTTACAACTTTTCCCATTTTTTCTTCGTTGTCATTGTGAATTTTCTAATTCCTAATTTATTTGTATAGGTACACCTACGCCTCACGAAAAAAATTCACACGAACCTCACCTAGCTCAAGTGGGACCGGGAAAAGCCGGTAGAACTCGATTGTCCAAATGGTCACCCATCCGGATACGAACCACGGGCAACGTTGCTTAACTTCAGTGATTCCGCTTATCTTCATACACAATCTACAGCCCATATTGAGGCTTAGGTGTAGGGGCAAACAACCCTAAAGGACGGGCTAAGCTTATACGAATCTATCAGTCTATATGAGGATTACGAGGTTTAGAAGATATTTTGTGAGTTAAACCTACTGGAGTATGGAGTAGGTACTTCCCATGATAAACCTACGAAGTTTGGATCACTTTGGTAAGATATACTGGATGACATTTGACATTAATGTCAGACATATATAGCTGTGGATGACAGGTCTAGGCTCAGGTCGATGGTTCGAGGTCTAGGCTCAGGTCGATGGTTCGAGGTCTAGGCTCAGGTCGATGGTTCAAGGTCTAGGCTCAGGTCGATGGTCCAAAGTCTAGGATTGGGTCGATGGTTCAAGGTCTAGGCTCAGGTCGATGGTTCGAGGTCTAGGCTCAGGTCGATGGTCCAGGGTCTATGGTGCTCCTAGTGGACAAGCAGTAAGGGGCGGCATTAATTCCTGGGGCATTCCTTTCCATTCAACCCCTACTGTAAAAATAATTGGCCTATAAATCCGGTGCATTATTTCCCAGGGTGGCACAACTTTCCCTTCTCTCTATACACAATCATTTCTCTACAAGCTGTGAATTTGTGGCCGTTCCCGGCCGGATGGTTTCTCGTTTTCATTCATTAATGTGTCCGATTATATCAAATCCGCTCTCGTTGCATTCCTAGGTCTTATCGTGTCTCGAATCTCGATCCACGATAAGATTCCGGTCCGGTTCCAAAACTAGTTGCGTGCAGAACGAACTTTTGACATTCCAACTGGGAATACTTTTAACGGATTTTCTCCAGGGCTGAACTCTAAAATGTTATGCAAGCCACTTACGCAGAGACGGTCTGACAGATCTAGGTCTATGAGACCCTGATCTGAAGGTGAGTGATCGGTATAAGCTAGTACGATGGATGCCTACATAGTATTTGGCTGATATCGACAGAAGGACTAAGCCATCCTTTGGGCCCGTAGCCCCTACACCTAAGCCTTAGAATCGGTTTTTTGCGTATACCTGCCTCATTGGTGTAGTGGTCAAGGCGCTCGCCTGGTAAACAGGAGGGCGTGGGTTCAATCCCAGCCGAGGTATGGAATTTTATCCTCAATATAATTTGAGAATTTGACCACAATAATAGTAGTAGCCTACTGCTGGAGTAAAGGGACTTTTCAGTCCTATGCGAGCAGTATAAATAAGCATTATTATTATTATTATTAAAGTACGTGCCAACTTTAAGTCCAGGAAAATTGTAAGTTTCGTTATACAGTGACGTAAACCCAACGAACCAAACTTCCACGAGTCACCCTGAATATTTTGGTATCCGTGTGTGTGTGTGTGTGTGTGTGTGTGTGTGTGTGTGTGTGTGTGTGTGTGTGTGTGTGTGTGTGTGTGTGTGTGTGTGTGTGTGTGTGTGTGTGTGTGTGTGTGTGTGTGTGTGTGTGTGTGTGTGTGTGTGTGTGTGTGTGTGTGTGTGTGTGTGTGTGTGTGTGTGTGTGTGTGTGTGTGTGTGTGTGTGTGTGTGTGTGTGTGTGTGTGTGTGTGTGTGTGTGTGTGTGTGTGTGTGTGTGTTTTAAAAACAGATAAATATGTAAATGGCCATTGTAAATATAGAGTACCTCGCTTGGTATAGGTATAATTCCATGAGTCACCCTGAATATTTTGGTATCCGTGTGTGTGTGTGTTTTAAAAACAGATAAATATGTAAATGGCCATTGTAAATATAGAGTACCTCGCTTGGTATAGGTATAATTCCATGAGTCACCCTGAATATTTTGGTATCCGTGCTCACGCAGATCTCCTTGCGGCAAATGAGAGGGCAATTTACGTCTCAAATTACTGGGGAAGAAAGATTTGATGAGAAAGAAGAGGACATGGAAAGTAAGTAAGATAAAACAACCAAGTACAAAGGTTCGTCCACACACAGTTGACGGTGTGGCGCTCACAACAACACTCAACACTAAATAAAATCTTACATAGAAACGCAGGTTCTTGTTTCTCCACAATTTCCATCTCTGAAGTATAAAATTAGCTGTGGATGACACTTAGGTGCACATGTTCACATTTGAGTGAACACTTGGCCAAATTCTTCCTGTACAGGGTCCAACTGGTGCTGTGTTCCATGTACAAAAGTAATATCTAGGTAAATAACTAATAATAACATCATGAGATACTGAAACATCTCAGACTCTTTTCCACCAATAAATAATTTGTTTATTTAGTCAAGTGAAGACTCATTTTCTTCCTATTTTAGTAAATAACTATCTGTTTACCCCGAGCTTAGCTACGGACACAATAAGGTCCGTCTCACATCGGACGCGCGACTTTCACTTGCGCGTAGACGCGCCACTTTGACTTGCGCGTAGTCGCCTGAAAAGTCTGAAAACCTATGAAAACGATAGAGCCCTCTTTCACTCTAAACCTATTTCATCTGTCAATGCACGTTTCCAATGTAGCTGTGTTCTGTCTAACTGATGAGTTCCAATAAGAACGAAACGCGTCTTAGGCTGCTCGCAGGTGTTGGCTAAAACGGTTTAAGACAAAAGGATTTTGGACTTGCGCGTAGTCGCCTGAAAAGTCTGAAAACCTATGAAAACGATAGAGCCCTCTTTCACTCTAAACCTATTTCATCTGTCAATGCGAAGCAGGTCTCAAGCTGTGTTCACAAAGAGTCAACGCCGTCAATTGACTATTTGTGGACACAGCTTAACCGTTTGGTGACCGATGTAAACTACAGTTTCAATTTACATCGGTCACCAAAGGGTTAAGAATGGAATCCGGATCTCTGAATTATGATACAATGACCCAGGTTCTCTAGGTAGGTCTGATACTTTTTCTATCATCAGTAAATCATTTTAGGGTTGAATTTTCGCCACACCCTGTTTATGATAATGTTGAGGGGTCATCACTACACGGAGGATATTGATGTATGTAAATGAGAAGTGAATCTCTACACAACTTTCATCTTTCACTACAAACCTACATATGTAATGGATTAAGGAACTCTGATAGAGGCTATACTCTAGTACAAAAAATTCGGAACTTTTTTCGAACCTACGGAAACGCGTTTTCCTTCCAAGAGATATATCTTGGGAGGAAAACGCGTTTCCGCTACTTAAACTGGCTGAGAAAATTCTATTTTTTTTTTTTTTTTTTTTTAAGGT
>NW_007380999.1:15604-17423 GCF_000475195.1 Diaphorina citri | reverse complement strand
GGGGATTGGAAATCTTGAAACATAGGGTGTTCGGAAATACTGATACTCTAGGTTTCGGCATAGGGTGGTAAGAAATAATGTCTCTCGCGTGGGGATTGGAAATCTTGAAACATAGGGTGTTTGGAAATACTGATACTCTAGGTTTCGGGCCGGTATATTTAGCATAGGGTGATAATGAATAGTGTCTCTCGAGAGGGGCTCGGAAATCTCGAAACATAGGGTGTTCGGAAATACTGATACTCTAGGGTTCGGGCCGGTATATTTAGCATAGGGTGGTAAGGAATAGTGTCTCTCGTGAGGGGATCGGAAATCTTAGGGCTTGCTCCCTATTGTCGTTCGGAAAAAAATGAAATCGTGCGTATAGTGGGATGACTCTCATGTAAATTACAAAGAAGAAGAAGAAGAAGAAGAAGAAGAAGAAGAAGAAGAAGCTATCCAAGGACGGATAATTTTCGCCCTCGTTGAGATTAGAAACATGGTTCCTACTAGGAACCTTCCTACATAGAAACTCTATAAAGCTCTAGGTACGGAGTTATTTGGAGTGGTGGACCCTTGTTTAGTCGGAGCATCGCATTGATAGTACAGTTACAGTTCCCTCTGTCAAACCTCTTAAAAAAAAAAGAACTGAACTGAATAATACATAGGTACATACAGGATGTCACTACACGGCGAGGACTCACAATCAGGTCTCCTAACATCACACACACCCTGTATTACCGGAGCTCCCTGATTCTAACGCTCTCTGTTTAATGACATGGGTAATGACTTTCTAATTAGCATAAAACATAAATAGAACCATAATAGAATGGAATATCTAGAATGGAATAGAATTTACTATAGGGGTGAAGGGGTGCTGATTTCCGGGAGGTCTGATTAGTTCCTAGATAATTCCATGGCTAAGTTCACACACACATAGAGCAGAAACCTAGCTATTCCATAGTCAAGTTCACACACATGTAATAAAGCAGAAATTAGGAATCTATAGTAGGTACACAAGTGGTTCAATGAACTTTAGTATTCACTCGGAAAAAGGCTCTAACGCGGGGCCTCCAAAGACCCAATGGAGCTCAAAAAAAACATTAATTATTCTTTAGGCGTTAAAGATGTTAGCCAAATTCAGTACAAAAAGGACAAAACGTAATTACGAGTATGGGAAACAAAGAATTTCTTAAAAAGGCCTATACGAAAACAGATAGGTACAAAATGTGCTACACACACACCTAAGTTCTCACACACACACACACACACACACACACACACACACACACACACACACACACACACACACACACACACACACATAAAGCAGAAACCTAGCTGTTCCATAGTCAAGTTCACACACATGTAATAAAGCAGAAATTAGGAATCTATAGTAGGTACACACAAGTGGTTCAGTGAACTGTATAATTTACTCGGAAAAAGGGCTCTTACGGGGCCCCCAAAGACCCGATGGAGCTCAAATAACATTAGCAAATATTCTTTAGGTGTCAAAGATGTTAGCCAAATTCAGTACAAATACTTAGGACAAACCGTAGATATGACGAAACAAAGAACTTCTTAAATAGGGCCCCTAAGAAAACAGACGCAAAATGTGCTGAGAAAATCTCCTTTTTGTCGATGTTAGGCTAAAAACAGAGTGGAGAGGATAGCAAAGAGCATAGAGCTTATTGCTCTCAGCTCTATGTCTATGCGGTTTGAAGTTGTCGCTCCACTATACCTGCTCGATGCTCTTATGCACCCGCGGTTTAAGAGAAAAGGGTTACCCCCCCCCCCCCCCCCCCCCCCCCCCCCCCCCCCCCCCCCCCACCCCCCCCAACAC
>NW_007380999.1:0-15334 GCF_000475195.1 Diaphorina citri | reverse complement strand
GGGTTAAAGGTTACCCAAACACCTGTAACACCCTGATGCACCATAGCATAACATGTAGTACCCCCTGGATAACTTTAGAATCACTCATGTGTAGTACTGTGTTATGCATGAACAGGGTGGCTCAATAAGAAAGGAAAAAAATAGGTGAGAACAGATTTTTAAGCTTATCAGTTTACATAATATCTAAAATTTATTGTAGATAGATTATGTACGTACCTAAATTAACTAAGGAGATGAGTCCTTATTCTTATTTAATATAAATAATTAAGATGGCAAATTCCCAATGAAATAAAATCAGTGGAGATGTCAAAACTCCCAATGAAATAAAATTAGTGGAGATGTCAAAACTCCCAATGAAATATAATCAGTGGAGATGTCAAAACTCCCAATGAAATATAATCAGTGGAGATGTCAAAACTCCCAATGAAATATAATCAGTGGAGATGTCAAAACTCCCAATGAAATAAAATCAGTGGAGATGTCAAAACTCCCAATGAAATAAAATCAGTGGAGATGTCAAAACTCCCAATGGATTTCACATACACGAATGTTTGTCAAGTGGTTTGTATCTTTTAGCACCTAATTGAAGGTAGAAGAGGAAAATCGAAACACCACCTTTCATTTCTCCCTTCTCACGTCTGAAACTTCGATTTTTCGACGTATGACAGTAAAGGAGGGCAGAGGGCAGGCTACAAAACTGTGAAACGCATTCCTAACCACCACACCAGTATAACTCGAACGTCAAATTCCCTTTCGACCCACATCCCCAAAAGCGATCAATATTTTTACCCCACAACGAGAGAGGACTTGTCGCCTTCGAATACCAACATCACCCAGTATAATCAGATTTTAGATTTGTTTTATTCATACTTTATACACGGTACCATCACTACTATCACTATCACTATTACTATTATTATTATCATTATCATTAGGTACTACCATCACATACTTTTTTTCCTTCGAAAATTTCTCCTCTTTCGCGCGATAGCATAGAATATCGATTTTTCTGGGAGTAAGCGGAGGGAAGGAGAGGTTTTTCATTGCTCTATGTTTCGAACTGTTCCAAGACAGCCGCAGGTGTTTCCTCTGGGGTCGATTATGTGGGAGCTTTGAGAGGAAGTGTGATTGGTTTTTAACGTGGACTTGTAAGACGTTTGGAAATTTTAGGCCCTTGGTTTATTTTTTCTTATACATATGTAGGTATTAGGTATGTTAATGTTTTATCAAAGTACTTTGATCATGGTTGTATAGACCCCGAGTTGAAAAAAATTCCGATGAGTAATGCCAGCGTACCTATTTCTCAGTAGGTAATGGGTGACAGCACATCAGCAAAAACCTCCTGACTTCTACCATCTCCGGGAGATAGGTACTAAAGTAGGTCCATGCCAATGGCTTTGATATGTCGGGACATAGCTGCTCCAACTGCTTCTGGAGCACTCATCACATAGTTACCTATTTATTATTCGTAGATTTTGTTTTAATTGTGGGAGAATTCCGAGTCAATTTCCTGCGTGTTTGGAATTTGCTGCCCTCTTCCCTTGCCGGGATATGAACCGGCGACCCTTCAACCGTGGAATCTCACGGGGTGCACCCCCTTTGAATAAGGTTACTGCCCTACTGGCCCAACCTTACCGGTCCCAGGCATAAGATACCCAAACCAACGAAGCAACGAACCACTGTACCATCAGGTCAAAAGTTGCAAACCGACCAAAAACGTGAGAAGTTATATGAGAGAAATTCAGCATGTTCGCCCTCACATGGAGTTCCCCTTTCCATCAACAGGGGCGCTCTCAGGCTAACCGGGGCTCGGGGTGATAGCTTCAAAAATGGGGCTTTTCTAACATTTTTTTTATCCTATAGAAATATTCCTTTAATTCCATCAATATTTTCAAGGATTTCTCAAGGCATAATAGGCGATTATTATTATTATTATTTGAAAAAGCTGGTTCCGGGTCCCTCGAAAAGCCCGCGCCCGGTCAAATAGCCCCGGACGGACCCCCTAAAAACGCCCTGACCACCAATAATAATGGAGTGATAACACACTTTACAAAATAGGGAATATGTAACATAATAGGGAATATGTAGCAATAGGGAATATTGTTGTTAAGGAAACCGCTTATGAGTTCCACAGGGAATTTCCAAGTACGCTACATAATATTAGGACAGGGTACCTAAGGGGTATTTAGGTACAAGGGAGGATTCCATACCTCACAATGCAATCCCAAATGAAGAAACATTTCAGATTTGGGTTTACCTTTCACTTCATACCTACTTCCGAGAAGATACCTAATTATGAGCAGACAAAATGTTTAGACCAGTTTTGGTGTAAAGGGGTGAAGAGAAAATTTGAGCGGTAATTTTGGCATCTCCACCAAAATGTAGGTGGTACATATAACTATCTACTTCACCTATTTCTCGAAAGGTAATACGTGTAATAATGGTACTAATTTAATGAGAATTTAAACATAGGTACCTAATATGAGTATGTTCAACCTACCTCGGTGGTGTAGTGGTCAAGACGCTCGCTTGTTAAACAGGAGGGCGTGGGTTCAATCCCAGCCGAGGTATGGAATTTTATCCTCATATAATTTGAGAATTTGACCACAATAATAGTAGTAGCCTACTGCTGGAGTAAAGGGACTTTTCAGTCCTATGCGAGCAGTATAAATAAGCACTATTATTATTATTAAATCCGAAATGCATCGCGCTAACCACTCCCCCACAGACCACCACTAAGGTCGGTAGGAAACAATTTTCAAAACAAGCACTCCGGTTTTAGTTCCCACGCCACTGTCACAGGGGGCGAGTTCACCGAACCAATTACCAATTCAAATTCAGTCCAGTCATCCACTCCACAATCAGTGGAATCCACTGGTAGAATCAGTTTCCTGGAATCAGTTTTCCCAGGATGGCAGCGAGGTGATGTCCACTAGAATCACTAGTTCCTCTAAATCCACTTGTAAACCCTCTGTCCGGAAATCATTATGCACCCTTCCCCCCCCCCCCCTAACAGATTTAGTTCTGGTTTGTAAGCAATGACCATGAAATTAGGTATTTCGCTGATGACCGCTTGAACCTTGTGTTGAATTGTTGATGCTCTTTCTGTTTATTGAGGGTAAAAATGAATAAACCCGTGTAACTTGGGATCAAGGGTTATTTTGCCTGGTAACTTGGGATCAAGGGTTATTTTGCCTTGCAACTTGGGAACAAGGGTTATTTTGACTTATAACTTGGGAGCAAGGGTTATTTTGCCTGGTAACTTGGGATCAAGGGTTATTTTGCCTTGCAACTTGGGAACAAGGGTTATTTTGCCTTGTAACTTGGGAACCAGAGTTATTTTGCCTTGTAACTTGGGAACAAGAGTTATTTTGCCTTGTAACTTGGGATCAAGGGTTATTTTGCCTCGTAACTTGGGATCAAGGGTTATTTTGCCTTGTAACTTGGGATCAAGGGTTATTTTGCCTTGTAACTTGGGAACAAGGGTTATTTTGCCTTGTAACTTGGGAACAAGCGTTATGTTGCCTTGTAACTTGGGAACAAGAGGTATTTTGCCTTGTAACTTGGGAACAAGGGTTATTTTGCCTTGTAACTTGGGTTCAAGGGTTATTTTGCCTGGTAACTTGGGAACAAGGGTTGTTGTTGTTGTTGTTGTTGTTGTTGTTGTTGTTGTTGTTGTTGTTGTTGTAGCGGCTTTAGCTTTCGCCGAATGGCGATAGCAGAATAGAGAAAAAAAAATCGTGTCGTGTGTAGTGGGAACGCTCTCGTTTAAATTACATTGCCTACAAGGACGTTTTGTGTAGTTCGGGAAAAAAAATCATGTCGTGTGTAGTAGGAACGCTCTCGTTTTAAATTACATTGCCTACAAGGACATTTTGTGTAGTTTGGAAAAAAAAGTGTGTGTTGTTGTTGTTGTAGCGGCTTTAGCTTTCGCCGAATGGCGATAGCAGAATAAAGAAAAGATGTCTTTTGTATCTGTTATACACCGGGGTGATGTTCTCTAGCTCTAGCCATGTTAATTTGGCTGGCTCGTCCTGAACCGCAGTCAACCATCGTGAGGACTTGTGCTTGGTCTTTAAAAGCAGAGAGAACCCTTTGAAGAACTGCCAGCTTGCTAGGCTGGTTAGGGTTAGCTGTTCTCCTCCCTGTTTATAGTCCCACAGCCAGACGCTAGTCTTCTCTCTGTTTAATGTCCCCTAGCCAGACAGGGAACAAGGGTTATTTTGCCTCGTAACTTGGGAACAAGGGTTATTTTGACTTGTAACTTGGGAACCAACTTCAGTGTTGTAAAGTGGGGTGGATTTTATTCGGTGACGATAGCTCGTTGAATACATTAGTTCCTAATGGATTACTGAAGTTAAGCTACGATGTGCGTTATTGATATCTGAGTAATCGTGTGCTGATGGCTTTCTTCGGTCCCACTCAGGCCGGATGAGGTTAATGTAATGTTACTTGTAACTTGAATGTTTTTTTTTTTTTTTTACTTTTGAAATAGAACAGTAGTCATTTAGCTCACAATGGTCTAATTTCCAATACATCACCGCATTTTTATTCATGATAAAATCTAGGATACTACTCTCTCTCTCTCTCTCTCTCTCCCCTATCCCATTTACCCACGAGTTTCCTGTAAAGTATTCAGAAATAGGTACATAAATATGTAGGTATGTACTTATACAATAGTAGGCATCTATTTACATAATATTGGTAAGTACATAGTTATTAACCTAATCCCATTTCCTCATTAGACCATATACCTATCTATGTAGAATATAGGTACATAGACATAGTAGGTATATTAGCACTGGGCATACAATAACACACATGAACCCCCCAGCCTGACTATAGTGATATTCAAATGTCGCCATTTTCATTCAACTGTTCCGAGACCGAAACTAATCGGGACCATAAGACCTTAGTAGTTACAGTTCTCCCTATAAAACTTCGGCGGAATTGGATACTGCTCCTCAATATATGCACATAACTTGATTCGGTAATAATCAGTCTAATGGCAATCTGAGGATAGGGGGGGATATAAAGGGCTCGTGAATAAGGACCTTATTACAAAGGGGGTCAGGAGGGGAACGTATAAAGGTATTGGAAACTTTGGCCTTAGACCAATGGGAGAAAATATCAAGGGCCTTGTCCTTGTGAACCTCAAATAATGAGATCTTATGAAGGGGGCCCTTATTTCAAAGGGTTAGCCAGTTTGAAATAAGGCGATTCAGGAGCTTTATCCCAACGTAGAAAAACATAAAAGGTCCTGAAATAATGTCCTCCCTCATAAGGAGGGCCTTATTTTAAAAAGGGATTATAGCAAATGAAAGAAGGGTGTGTGTAATTTTGCTGTCCTGTGCTCCTAACGTGTCTTGGACGATAGTTCAAGATAGTTGTAATCGGGTTTAAAGGCTCATTTACCCGGAGGTGACTGAGGTATGCTTCAAAACCATCTCAATCGACGATGTTGACCGAAATTTTGCTTCCAAGATTTTGCGCTGCATCAATAATCATGGCCTTGGAGCAAGCAACATTGCAACAATGCAACGTGTTGCCTTGAAACAGACTTCACTGCAGCATGATACATGTTGCTCCAGTGAAATAGCTCCTTAACAGTGTCCTTTTAGACTGAAGAAAAATGCCTCTTTCGGAACCCTTTTCCAAATCGCCCCTGATGTCAGTTCAGATGGGCAACTGATCCTAATAACCTCGGTTGAGAAATGGGGTTACATGAAATGAGGAAGGGTTATACTGCGTCCTAGACTGGGTGCCCCCCCCTGACGGAAACAAAAGGAAAAACGAGGTGCACTCAGTAATTCATGTAAAGTTATGCACATTGGTAATTGTGACGAGGATTGTATTGAGGTTTGAAAAACAAAATCCACTCGGTTCCTAACTAGGTAGTTATTCAGGGTGGTTTGATAGAGGTTTGATTTGTTTGCCCTTGTTTGATTATTGAAATCGAAGATCTACAGTTATTTCACCAAGGCATCGCGTCGTCATCTCCACAGTCTACAGGCAATGAAGGTTCATGTTGAAATTTGTTTGATGGAGATTTAACGTCACTCTACAAACTGCGAAGGTGTTTAATGACGGACTCTTTAAGTGTTTACCCCTCACTCGGCGACAAGCTACTCACCTCACCTCACCCAGCCTGAGTGGGACCTAGAAAAGTCATCACCACACGATTGGCCAGACGGTCACCCATTTGGGTACCAACCACGTGCAACGTTGCTCAACTTCAGTGAACCATTGGGAACTCTTGCATCATTCAATGTGCTGTTGCCAATGGCTCTCAAATCGTCGAGTTCAAACTTCTCAGCCTCGTGAGGAAAATGAGTAGCTATGACATGTAAATGCGCATAGCGACCGGTGCCAGCATGGTAGGTAAACATTGGATGATAGTTTTATTGAGATATTGGGAAAAAATCCTACAATACTGCAGTGAACACCAAAGTTGTGATATAATAACACAAAGAAATTGGATTTACATTTAGTCCGAAGGGAGCAGTGAAAAACCAGCATGCGAATGCCCTGATAATGACCCATCCGGATATCAAATACCATATACGTTGGACTTTGCGCCAGAAGACCTTCTTCTATTCTATTCTATTCTATGCTATTCTATTCTATTCTATTCTATTCTATTCTATTCTACAAGACCAAATAATGTAGGATTTGAAGGGCATAAATCTAGGAATCTCTAAAAGATTATCATCCCAGCAATGAAGCAATAGGTTGCAACAGATAAAGCACAGACAATAAGATAGATATCCCCCGACTTATCCAAGAGAGATTATAGGCAAATGACTTTTTGGGAGAATCCACGAAATATGTGTGTGTGAAGGAGGATGAAGAAGAAGGAGAAGAAGAAGAAGAAAAAAATCTCCAAAAATCCACGTGGAGAGAGAGATCTCTCTCTCTCTCTCTCTCTCTCTCTCTCTCTCTCTCTCTCTCTCTCTCTCTCTCTCTCTATCTCTCTCTCTCTCCCCTATCCCATATACCCACGAGTTTCCTGTAAAGTATTCAGAAATAGGTACATAAATATGTAGGTATGTACTTATACAATAGTAGGGATCTATTTACGAGTACATAACATAAGTAGATACCTACATGTCCTACATAGTTATTAACCTAATCCCATTTCCTCATTAGACCATATTATACATACCTATGTAGAATATAGGTAGTAGGTATAGCAATGGGCATACAATAACACACTCAAGCCCCCCAGTCTGTGACTGGGGTGATATTCAAATGTCGCCATTTTCATACAGCTGTCCCGGGAACGAAACTTATCGGAACTATACGAGTTTAGTTGTTACATTACAGTTCTCCCTATAAAACTTCGGCGGAATTGGATACTGCTCCTCAATATATGCACATAACTTGATTCGGTAATAATCAGTCTAATGGCAATCTGAGGATAGAGGGGGATATAAAGGGCTCGTGAATAAGGACCTTATTACAAAGGGGGCCAGGAGGGGAACGTATAAAGGGATTGGAAACTTTGGCCTTAGACCTGTGGAGGAAAATATCAAGGGCCTTGTCCTTGTGAACCTCAAATAATGAGATTTTATGAAGGGGGCCCTTATTTCAAAGGGTTAGCCAGTTTGAAATAAGGGGATTCAGGAGCTTTATCCCAACGTAGAAAAACATAAAAGGGCCTGAAATATTATCTTCTTTCACAAGGAGGACCTTATTTTAAAGAGGGATCTGGGGCCTTATTCCAAATGGTGAATTAAAAAGCACCAAGTCTATTTTTGCACTTTTGGGAATCAGAGAAAGAAGGATTTAGGGATTTTTAATTCTGAAAATGAGCAAAACTCCAAAACTTCTCTGTGTATTTTGATGGACTTGAGGGTTTATTTTGATTTTTTTTTCTCTTTTGGAGAAGCCAGAAACGTGTTGAACGCGCGTATTGATGTTGATCTCACAAACGTGTTGATCTCAGCGCGCTCTTTCCATCGATATAATATGCATATTATGCATAACTCAAAATCGCCAAAATGGACTTAGTGATTTTCAATTCTGGCCTCTCCAAATGGAAGGAGGGGGCTTGTATTTTTACTATCCTTTGCTCGGAACGTGTCTTGCATGTAGTTGGAACCGATTTTTTTTTCCATTAGGCGCTTTAAAACTTGCGTGTCGTTCGCGCCGGAACCGGGTTTAAAGGCTCATTTACACCGAGGTGACCAGAGATGCTCCATGAGAAATAAATAAGGACAACCAAATGAGATTAACCCTAAGTGTCTCTCAAGAAATAAAAAGAAAACTCGAAAGATATATAAATCTCCAATAAATAAGCGGAATAATTCATGGGGATGTCAATATTCTCAATGAAATAAAACTAGTGGAGATGTCAAAACTCTCAATGAAATAAAATCAGTTAAGTTGTCAAAACTACGAATGAAATAAAATCAGATATAAAGGGCTCGTGAATAAGGACCTTATTACAAAGGGGGCCAGGAGGGGAACGTATAAAGGGATTGGAAACTTTGGCCTTAGACCAGTGGAGGAAAATATCAAGGGCCTTGTCCTTGTGATTGTGAACCTCAAATAATGAGATCTTATGAAGGGGGCCCTTATTTCAAAGGGTTAGCCAGTTTGAAATAAGGCGATTCAGGAGCTTTATCCCAACGTAGAAAAACATAAAAGGTCCTGAAATAATGTCCTCCCTCATAAGGAGGGCCTTATTTTAAAAAGGGATCGGGGGCCTTATAGCAAATGGAAGAAGGGTGTGTGTAATTTTGCTGTCCTGTGATCCTAGCGTGTCTAGGACGATAGTTGTAATCGGGTTTAAAGGCTCATTTTTTACCCTGAGGTGACTGAGGTATGCTTCAAAACCATCTCAATCGACGATGTTGACCGAAATTTTGCTTCCAAGATTTTGCGTTGGATCAATAATCATGGCCTTGGAGCAAGCAACAATGCAACGTGTTGCCTTGAAACAGGCTTCACTGCAGCATGATACATGTTGCTCCAGTGAAATAGCTCCTTAACAGTGTCCTTTTAGAAAAACCATCTCAATCGACGATGTTGACCGAAATTTTGCTTCCAAGATTTTGCGTTGGATCAATAATCATGGCCTTGGAGCAAGCAACATTGCAACAATGCAACGCCTAAAATCAGTGGAGATGTCAAAACTTTGAATAAAATAGAATAGAATATACCTTGTTTATCCTGCCAGAATGAGACTGAAAAGTCCCTTTCCTCCCGCAGTCTAATTTAAGCTACCTACCTACATAATATTTACACATTTCTCTCCATGTGCACTACAAGGGTTAATTCCACTGGAAGAAGACTCGGGTTGCATCGTGGTGCATTTCAGAGCTGCATATCTCCATTCCTTCTAACATGCTAGCATACAGGGTGTCCACCAATTGAATGTGCCACACTTAAAAGGGTGACCCTTATAAGTTCACAAAAAGTCCAATCTGAGGTTCAGGTGTAGGGGCTGGACACCTGGACAGCCCTAAAGGATGGGCTAAGCAGGTTAGCTCATTGGCAATTGAAAAGTTGTTGAATCTAAGCTTCTACAAATCTAGTTGAATTTAAGCTTCTACAAATCTAAAAGAGGTGAAACTGTGCTTAAGTAAGATGTGCTAAAGAAAAGGTGTGTTTTCCTGTTTTCCTTTCGAAACTGAATAGAGCAGTGGTTAATTCTGTCTGAAAAGTATGATTTCTCGTTTTGACAACCCAAACTTTGGACAGTTCGTCAATAAATTTTATTGATTTCTTTCTTTATGAAAACATTTATTTATTTTATTATTATAACTTCAAGTACGTACGTACAACGTATATACTTACCTACAGACCTCAGAGTTGGGAGTTCTTGGAGTTAAAATTGAGGCCCTCATTCTTGCAGCCCCGTATTCAGAGTGAAAAGAAGTGTTTTTTTTTTTTTTGTCAATAAATCAGTGATTTAAGTTTGGTAACGTTCTCTATAAGTGTTTTTTTTTTTTTTTTAGTCAATAAATCAGTGATTTAAGTTTGGTAACGTTCTCTATTGAACACCCTGTATATCTCAGAGTTCATCACGACAAGTGAACGTTGGTTACAGGGTGTGAACTCTAGCCCCCTCCTCTTTTCCCCTTCTCTTTCTCCCTGCCTATGTCCTGGGTGAACTCGGGACCGGGTCCTATTGGTCGTAAAAAGCAGCTCGCTATGATTATTTTTTGGCCTGAAAGTCATGATTTTTTACAGTTTTCTTTTTCTGCCTCTTTTTACAACCTACTCCTTATGCGATAAATGTTAGCTCCAAAAGTCTAAACAGAATGTCAGGATCGTTCTCGGACCGACTGGCTTTCTCCTATCCTGTCTTCCTTGCTCTACGTTTTCAGGACAATAAGACCTTAACAGTTACAGTTCCCTTTATTAAACCTCTTAGAATAAGAAATAAGGGAAGCAAGTAAGTAGCCAATGAAATAAAATCAGTGGAGATGTCAAAACTCCCAATGAAATAAAATCAGTGGAGATGTCTAAACTGCCACAACCGTCCCAAACAGTGAAATTCGTCCCAAACATCTCACGTTCACCATCTGCCTGCAACACGTGGATTCAACTTAAGACTATGTATTTATTATTTACATAGACCTATACATAACTCATACGTAATTATGTATATTTAAATATTTATACATAAGTTAAATACATAGATCTATTGTCACAAGTGCCGCTCTAGGGAAAGAAACTTCTCAGAACGTCATCTTTAGAGAGAGAGAAAGAGAGAGAGAGAGGAGAGAGAGAAGAAGAAGGACGGAGGGGTGTGGAGTGATCAGGGTTGAGGGTTGGAGGGGGGAGGGTTAATTGCTTAACAAATGGGGTAAGTAGATCGGGTAAATGAGGTACATAGGATAAATAGGGCGCGAAGAAGGAAGAAGGGAGGGTATGAGGAGGGGGAAGAGAAGGGAGAGGAGGAGGAGGAGGAAGGGTAGAAGGATGCGGGAGGTATGATTTGTGGGGGGTTGATTTATCAGTTAACTCTCTATGTATATTTACTTATTTTTGTAGGTATATGGACATACCATGTAAAGCTAAGGTTTTTTTTTATTATGTATTTTAAAGGGTTTATTTATTCGTTTAACTCTGAGATAACTGAGCCTAATTAAGGTTGTGGTTGAGGGGGCTCTAATTCTAAATAATTAATAAGGGTCTGAATCATCAAGTGATGATGATGATGATGATGATGATGATTATGATGATGACGATTGTCAGCCTAGTTAGCTCGGAGGGTAAGGCGTTTGTCTTATAAGCGCTATAGCATGTAAAGCTAAGGTTTTTTTTTATTATGTATTTTAAAGGGTTTATTTATTCGTTTAACTCTGAGATAACTGAGCCTAATTAAGATTGTAGTTGAGGAGGTTCTAATTCTAAATAATTAATAAGGGTCTGAATCATCAAGTGATGAGTTCGTGCTAAGCATAGTCTCAAGGCATTTGATTGGTCAATTTTGACTTGAGACTGATCTAAGAACGATCATTCTTGTTCATAAATGCCCTTATATATGACCTTAGTAGTTACAGTTCCTTCTCTCAAACCTCTTCATTTCCAAACCTGTTTACAATGGAAAACTATGGAGTTGGTTTGCAATTGACTCTACAAAGTTTGCAAGTTCGACTCCCACCCGAGCGTATTTCATCCTAAACAGATAAGGTTCGTTCTTGAAACGGCTAGCTTTCTCCTATCCTGTCTTGCTTCTCTCTACGCTTTCGGGACGTTACAGTTCCTTCTCTCAAACCTCTTCATTTCCAAACCTATTTACAATGGAAAACTATGGAGTTAGTTTGCAATTGACTCTACAAAGTATATAATATAGGGTTAATGGCAAAGAGTGAAGGGTTATTCAACCCTATGCTGAGATATCCCATCAGGCAGTGTAGAAGCGAATCACTGCGCACTGTAATAACCAGAGACCTCTACCCGTATACATACAGGGTGTTCACTATATGGTCATTTAGAAAAAAAAAGAAAAAAAAAAATCAATTTGGAATAAATACACTAAAAACTTTTCCTTCATGTATTAAACAGGTAGGCCAATTTTCATCAAAATTGGATAGATAGACAATTTGCGCTGTGTGGAGAGTTGTTTTAACAAACAAATATAGGTAAAAAAAAAAAAAAACAAAAATAAATGAAAAATACAAAAATAGTCCAGTTAAACTTTGACCCTACTTTGTTCCTTCCATTATCCCCAATTTACCCTCAAACTTTTTGTGGGTCACCCTGTATAATTTGGTTACAGGTAAATATACCCTATATTTACAGGTATACCAAATAGATATATACCAAACACCCAAGTTCAGAGATGACTTGGAGTAGTAAAAATAATCCTCAGATCACTCTGGTTACTGAGCGAACTCCGAGCTGTGAGGCGAGTACGTTGACCGTCAGTTCAATTGCACCTACCCCTGCCCTGATGGGTTTGTAGTTTGTACATAGTTGACATCGGCTCTCTATGAAATCTCTTATAGCCTCTTGAAAAAAAAAAGTTAGGTTGTAGATTGGTAGAGATTTAGAAAATGGACTGGATACCATGTTATGCGCTTAATATGTTATAGGTTGAAGCGCTATATGAGCGCTTCTCTTGCTTTCCTCATTAAGTTCGGGCGATCCTCGAAACTTCAAAACGCGGCAGATAAAACGCCCTCACAAAATTCTCCTTATTTGGTTCGTCCTTATTTGGGTTCGAATTTAGGAGCCTATTAAACCTTGTAGTGGGCTTTCAATCTGCGCTGCGCCAAGCTAGGGGGTCATCATCTGGTTAAAGTTACTCTCTTGGATTTCTAAGAAGTCAAATTCTAAGAGTTCAATTTCTAAGAGGTATTCATTTTGTTTCATAGGCGTTTAACGTGACTGTAGGTACCTATAACGTGTCTGGCTGGGGGACCTTAAACAGTGAGGATAAAAGTCTGAAATTTCCCTTGCTAAAGAAATAGCAAAGGTTGAGTGCGAAGGACATCCACTCGTAAAAATTTTGATGCCAAAACCAAATGTCAGCCCAGAGCAAACACACTTGGGCTGAAAAAGAAAGAGAATGTCACTGTATAACTGCAAAGGTCTTGGGTGATTGGGTGAATTATTAGTGAAGTAGCTTTTGGCTTCCATTCGGCGACAAGTTACCCGTCTCCTCATATTAACGTCAGCTAGTCCGAATGGACATGGTCAGTCAGCTCCCATGGCGTAGTGGTCACTGCACTCGCCTTGCACGCGGGAGACCCGGGTTCGATTCCCGGCGGCTAGGGGAAGGATTAGGGCGGTATTCAACGTTTCAGGCCAAATATTTCTCAATCTACAAGCTGCGGGGGTTAATGGACTGAAATCCTGCTCTATAGAATAAAGTCATGCCAGCCACTTACGCTCAGACGGTCTGTATGACTTGGGTCTGTCAGACTGTCTGTATGACTTGGGTCTGTCAGACTGTCTGTATGACCTGATGGGTCTGTCAGACTGTCTGTATGACTTGGGTCTGTCAGACTGTCTGTATGACTTGGGTCCGTCAGACTGTCTGAGCATGTCAGCTTAGTTAGCTTAGAGGGCGTTCCCACCCGGGACGAACTTTATATTATTAATAATAGTTTATTTCTTGTAACTGTTGTTGTTGTTGTTGTTGTTTACTAATGCAAAGGAATTGATTATTATGTCATTTTCCTTTCTTGTAACTTAAACAATGTCTTTCTTATGTTCCTATATAAGGACACATTAGTACTTTCCTAACAGATTTGATTTTTCCTCGGAATGACTGGATTTTTCCCATCCTGTCTCTTCGATTTCGGGATGATAAGACCTTTCTTGTTTCAGTCAAAAGAAAACCCACCAAAGGAAATTTCTCAGTAAATCGTGTTTTCCATCACCTTTTCATCTGTTCAACTTCATCTGGTCTTGTTCTAGAGGGAAAATTACGGAAGTTCTTCTTCTCTCTTCCTCTTTGTGACGATAACCTAAAAACTAAATAATAGTGCTTAAAAAAGCCTCTTATTGACCTCCCCCATGTAAACTGATGTCCTTAACATTACGCCCTCAAATACAAACCCTCATCTTATCACAATTTTTTTTTATATCTAATCACTCCGAGATAAAAAAAAAAGTTAAAAAGGCCTATCAAAGTTCATTATTAGGTTTTTACTGATAAAGGCGCTGTTTATCAACAAGTGATGGAAATAATAGGGGTGGTTTTATTACCTTGGGGCAATTCATCACTGTAATTTTTATGTATGTAACTGGTTTTTTAATAATTTTAATAGATTGGTAAAAATACGTATAGACTATAGAAAGAAGGGGTTTATTTATTTGTTTATTATTATTATTATTATTTTTTTTTTTTACCCGCACCCCCTCATGGGCACACAGTCTAAATAAGTGAATAAGTGTTAATTCCTATGAGGGTTGTAGAATGTGTTAAGGTTCTTTTTTTTTTCACTTACTAAATTTATATAAAAATAATGGAAAGTAAAAAAGAATTGAGGGGGACAGAGGTTTGATAGACAGAATTTTTTTTCGTCTCGAAATAGCATGAAGAAGGAGGACATGATTAGAGGAAATCAGCCGTTCCGAGAACGAACCTGAAATGTTTTGGATAAAGTCCACCAAGGGTGGGAGTCGAACCCGCGACCCAGCGCTTACAAGGCAGACGCGCTACCACTACCAACCAAGCTAACTTGGCTGGCTGTTGGTAACTCCAAAAATCCAGAATACGTATCACAAAAACGCCTGACATTTACGTCACAGCTATGCAATACGTCATGCATTTTCAAAATGACATCCGCCATCTTTCTCGAAATCAGCTGATTCCATTCCCAATCATCAAATTTTAGGATCTAGCACAGGGGAGCGTGTTGAGGACGAGATTTTTCGAGAAAAATCCCATGACAACAGTAGGGGGATGGGATTTTACTTTTCATAAAACGTCCCTTTCCCACCTTTCCCACGTATTCAGGGACCTCATTTTAAAAAAAAAAAAAAAAAAAAAAAAAAAAAAAAAAAAAAAAAAATAGGTAACTACTTATACTAATCTGTTTTGCCCATCCCAGATCATCTAAGAAAAGTTCCCGTTTAACCATTTTGACTAGTGAGCTTGATGGGTAGCGTGTCTGCCTTGTACCTCGTAAGCGCTAGGTGTCCGAATTGATTTCCTCCCAGGGCGAACTTTAATTGATTTCCTCCTAAACAGAGAAGGTTCGTTCCCAGAACGGTTGAATTTCTCCTATCTTGTCTTCCCTCTCCCTCTTTCTCCTATCCTCCTTCTCTCTTCGCTTTCGGGACGCTATCACCCATATTTATGAACAAAATGCTGGCTCTTAAGTTCGTGCTAAGCATAGTCTCAAGGCATTTGATTGGTCAA
>NW_007380998.1:15869-17424 GCF_000475195.1 Diaphorina citri | reverse complement strand
GAGGAAGCAAGTAACCAAGTAGGAGAAACACTCACGGCAGACAACCTGATAAAGAACATGCTGAAATCTCAAGAAGACTGGACGACGATCAGCAGACTTATAACGGAGATCATGACAACAAAGGAAAGAGATGAACGAGCGGAAGAGAAGACGCGGAGGATAGATGATCAAGAGGAAGAAGAAAGGGCTTGAAGAAGAACGCAATAACAAACAATAATGAATCAGGGGAATGCGGTGAAGTAAGACGAGATTAATGATTGAACAAAGTGGATTAAACATGTGATGATGATGATGATGATGATGATGATGATGAGAGAAAGAGAGAGAGAGGGAGGGAGAGAGAGATAGAAGAAATAAGAAAAAGTTCCTTAAGGCTATAATTTTGACTCTGATTTTTTGAAAAAGGAAGGCCGCCCATTTTTTGGAAAGTAAGAGGTGAGGAGGAGGAGGTGGAGGGGGGGTTGGAGTTTTTTTTTGACTCTTTAAATCATCTCAAAATTTCCCGAAAAATGAGAGAGAAAACATAACTCTTCCCGTGGCTTCAAATTTTACTTCCTCTCCTCCTCTTTCTTCTTCTTCTTTTACTTTCATCAACTCTTTATCCTCTTAGTTCTCTCTTTCCCTCTTCTTCTTTTCCTTTTTTTGTCCTCCTACCTCTTTCTCCTCGTTCGCCTACTCCTACGTAATTATGTACCTACCTTTCTATCCTCGATTTTCTTCTCCCTCTCCTCTTCCTCCTTTTTTAGTCCGTCCTTCCTTTATTATTACGATAGTAATAAAAAAAAGGTAGGTATAGTGGACGGGCTATTGTATTCGCTTCGGTGTCGTCAGTCTGTCACTCTGTCTGTCCCCATAGAAGGACTTATCCAAACCTGGTCGACCTATTATATCAAATTAAAGGTCTTTTACCAGGAACACGAAAATGGTGGTGCAAATTTTGTCCAGAAAACCATAAAGCCAAAAAACCAAAAAAAAAAACTGGTTCTTGGGGGATTTTTTTCACATTTCCTCACACAAATGAGCTCTGATCTTGAAATTTGTCCCGACGACCTATGAACTCAAAGCGAGGAAGTTTTAGATAACACTTCAGTCGTTATTTTAAGACCGGTTTTAGCGTCACCTGTATGTTAAGTTACGCCGAGCAAGGCCAATAAATGTATGGGTGACTTAAACCTTATATTGGGAATAAAGGGAGAACGGGCTCTAGTCTTGATTTTAAATCATTATATGAAAGTAAAATCAAAAAATCAAATCAAGAATAATAATAATAAAAAACTGAATTTTAAACAAATTAGGTAGGTACATAGGTATTTCTTTAACCACGATCGAATAAACTACGGGCTAAAATATTCCCGGAGGGACGGGCCCACCTTGTTTTCTTTCCTCTCTTCTACTTTTTTTTTTCAACCACTTTGATATTTCTTTCCAATTTCCTTTATTGGCTCCTTCTTTTCTTTTTCTCTCATTCCCTATTCCTCTCCTTCTAGCTTCACGTCCCCTTCTTCTTCCCTCTATGCTCTATTTCATTCTTTCTCCTCATTCTCCTCCTTTTAGA
>NW_007380998.1:6651-13517 GCF_000475195.1 Diaphorina citri | reverse complement strand
AGGGCCGAATTTTAAACTCGGATTATCATTTAATCCTGGTCAGGATTAGCTTCTAGGAGAGCTATTCTATGTGGGAAAGTAATGTTGGACAATTAGTTTGACTAACTAAGACAGGAACTGAAAGTAGTTTTAGAAAAAAAATTCTTAAAACCTCTCCGAACACTCTAAGCCTAACCGCCCCTACAAGGTAATCCGGTTTTAAAATTCGACCCTTAGTTAACTCAGAGTAAGAAACTTACTCTGAGTTAGTTAACGAAAAAATTTTAAATTCAAAACGTAAAGAAACGTTTAAATCAGCTGTTTAAAAATCCAGATGAAGGAGGTTGATCTTGACTGGATTAATACTTGGCGCGTTATAGTGAAGCAACCCAGTGCGCGTTAGTTGAGTTCCTTTTCACCAAGTGCGTGTTAAATTTCTTATTGATTTTCTTTCTTTTCCCCTCTTTGAATACCCATGGAATTTTTTCTTATATAACTAAAGGCCGAAGAAACGATCATTCATGGACGGAGGAGAGGCAGAGGAGAAAAATGATCCGATGGAAACAACATCCCCAATACTGGCGGGTTCTCATGTACGGACCGTTGGCGCTGAAACTGACTTGTTGAATATGTCAATGAGAGCTGACAACCTGCAAACAGGAGAACAACCTCCGACGACGGTGGCTGAAACAGATATGATTACCCCGAGAACCAGTAAGAAAAGAAAGGCGGATGAAATGACGTTGTCACCAGTCCTCAACGATGAAATGAAAGAATACCTGAAGGAAGTCAATAAAATGTGCGTTGAAATGACCATACTACACAAACTAATTGAAAAAAACGTTAACACGAAGGTAGAAATCAAAGAAAAAGTAAGACACATGGCCAAAATAGCAAAGAAAGTATTAAAAATAGAAGGAACCCTAAAGTACAACACTAGCCAACCTAAGGTACCAGAAACGACACTATTAGAATTGGATGATCAAGAGTCAGAGGAAATAGTTACAGTGCAGAAGGAAAAGCAGAATGAAGTAAACTCGATGAAGGAACTAACCAAAAGAACCCCAGATGAAGAAATACCACAAGAGTCAACTTCAGTAAGCGGGATTAAACAGCCCATTATATGTGAAAGGTGCAGAGGGGCAATTAAAAGAGAAGAGGTAGAAATTGGATACATACGAGGGAAGTTGGAAAACAGCGGAATCATGACCCCGGAAGACAAAGAAGAACTTGCAGGAAGAAATTGGCCAGAACACCTCTTTATAAATACCAAAACGAAGAAAGGAAACCCATTCATAGGAACAGTCGAAGATGATACGATCTTAGTTATGAAAAAGAAGGAAAACTCAAGATTGGTGGAAACCGCAATGTCGAGATTCCCAGAGATGACGTCGATGCTGTCGAATAATGAAGATGATGAAGAAGGAGGAATGCAAATAGATCACGAGGAAGGAGAATATAAATGGATGGAGAACACAATAAAAATCGGAGGAGTGACTCAAAGAAGAAGGATCTTTTTGATACAGGAAGAAACGACAACGAACGCGTTCAAAGCTATACAGAAGATAAGAAGAGAACACTCCATCGAGGGAACACTAGGAGTAGTCACCACTGAAAAAGTAGACCGAAGCGCCCTAAGGAAACTCCTGGAAATGGAACTTCGCAACACCGAGAAAGAGATTCGGATTTACGTCCCAAACACCGTTAGCAACAACACAATGATAACCAGACCCCCTCTGAAGATAGAAACGTTCAAGACATTAAACATAAAAATGAAAACCGGAAATGAAGAGAAGTACGATGAGACTCTTAGAGAACTAAAAAAGGAAATTAGCAATGAAGTGGCAAAACAACTGGGAGTGGAAATAACAGGAGTAATGAAGACAGAATCTGGCGATATGAGAATCACTGTAGAAGAAAAAAAAGAAGGAGCACTGTGCGCACTGCAAGAGAAAGTTCAGACAGTCATTGGGCAAGTGGCAGAGTCAGGTATCAGTAGTGGGAGAATCTGGAAAGGAGCCAGAGGGAAAGGAGGATATAAGAGTCTGTTCTTAAGAGAGTTGGAAACGTCAATGACAAGAGAAGAACTAGAGGAAGAACTTAAGAGATTACCTGGGTTATCAGTGAATCATTGGCAAGTTGTCAGCTTGAGACAGACCCAAAGAGGGAATACTCAAACGGCAAAACTAGAAGTCGAGGTGGACTCGGCAAACAGAATGATAAGAGAAGAAACCATTAAGATTGGATGGAACACGGCGCGAGTTGTAGAATGCATAGATGTCCCACGTTGCTTTAACTGTCAGAAACTCGGGCACATGGCACACAACTGTGACGCTAGCAGAGTGGAGAAAGATACGTGCAACAACTGCAACCAAAAGGGACATTTCGCTAAAGACTGCAAAAACAACGTTCTCTGCCGGGATTGCGGTGAGGAAGGTCACAGAAGCGGATCAATGGGTTGCCAGATATTCAGGAAACTGGTTAACCAGGCCAGGCTGGAAAACAAGACACGCCTGAACACAGATCTATTATGACTCAAGCAACTAACCTAAAGTTTCTGCAGATAAACGTTGACCGAAGGAAGGATGCGCATAGCATGCTCGACGCATATAGCCGACATATCAACTCGAATATCATACTCATCAGCGAACCGAACGTCAAAATTGCCTTAGATAAGAAGTACATTGTGGACCAAAACATAGATGCGGCGATCGTAATTCAAGATGACAAACTTCAAGTGGATAAAATCATAAGGAAGAGAGGATATGTATGTGTCAAAACGGCAGACTTAATGGTTGTCAGCGTCTACATTTCCCCTAATGTAGATGATTCAATAGCAGAAGAGGTAATAGGAAACATTTCCAGAGATATAAATGGATGGCAGGGGAAACTAGTCATTGGCGGCGATTTTAATGCTAAAACCAGAGAATGGGGTAACAAAAAGAACGACAGAAGAGGAGACTTGTTACTAGATTGGATGGGATCGGAAAACCTCTACGTTGCAAACCAAGGCGACACACCTACATTCGTGAGAGACCAACAAAACTCGATACTCGACATCACCTTATGTTCTGCGAATACATTACGAGACATTTCGGAGTGGAAAGTACAGGAAAACGAACTTACTCTCAGCCTACATAGGTATATCACATTTAATCTACTCGGGGAAGACGACAATGCACAACCCAGAAGACACGAACAGGCTAAACAAGGCTGGAAATTCAATACAGAACGAAGCGACGCCCTTCAAAATAAGTTCAAGCAACTGTGTGAAAGATCGCCCCCAAAAGATGCAGAACAGTTGCAAGATACCCTAAAGGAAACCTGTGATGCTATACTAACGAAGAGAGGAGGCGGAAAAAACTACAAACATGAACCAGTATATTGGTGGACACAAAAAATCAACGACTTGAGAAAAGAATGCATCAGGAAGAAGAGGATAATGACAAGGAACAATAAGAAAGGTTATAATCAAGTATTAGCCCGTACGGACTACAAAGCAGCAAAGAAAGAACTACGGTTAGAAATAAGAAAGTCTAAAGAAGAATGCTGGCGAAGAATAATTGAAGAAGTGGAAAACGACGTTTGGGGAACAGGATACAGAATTGTGGCTCGTAAAATTCCCGGCAAGATACTGAAACTTTCCCCTCAACTTGAAAGAGAAATCCTGACCACACTGTTTCCAGAATCTCCTCTGGTAGAATGGTCGGTAACAGAGGTAGAACGAGAAGAAATCCCACTGATTAATGTAGAGGAATTAGGAGAATCCTTATTAGCGCTGAAATGTGGTAAGGCTCCAGGCCCTGACCAGGTCACGCCTGAGATATTGAAATGCACAGGACTTGGAAGTCCAACGGTGTTTCTCGAAGTGTTTAACGAGATTCTAAGATCAGGTATTTTCCCGGCCGCTTGGAAGACAGCAAAAGTGGTGCTTATACCTAAACCTAACAAACCCGAATTCATTCCCTCGTCTTATAGGCCACTATGTCTGCTCGACACATGTGGTAAGCTATTCGAATGTTTACTGGTCAAAAGACTAAAAAGCGCTCTCGGAGAAAACGGACTATCACCCAATCAGTTCGGATTTAGAGCTAATATGTCAACGGTGCAAGCCATACAGAAAATCTACGATATAGCTGACAACGAAAGGAAGAAATCCTACAAGACCAGAAATCTATGTCTGCTGATAACAGTGGATATTAGGAATGCTTTTGGATCAGCACCATGGGACAAGATCATAACAGCCCTTGAAATGAAAAATACACCATCGTATATCGTAAGACTGATTAAGTCGTATTTCAAAGATAGAGAGCTAATTACACCTAATGGAGAAAGGATGAAAATGAGTGCGGGAATCCCCCAAGGCTCAGTGGCGGCTCCGACGCTGTGGAATGTTTTCTACGATGAGCTACTCAGACTGAACATGCCCCCTAATGTTACACTCGTCGGCTACGCTGACGATTTGGCGGTAGCAGTAAGAGCCAGAAAGGAAAGCGAACTCGAATCCCTAACAAACCAAACACTAACAAAGATTAGCACCTGGCTGAAGAACCAAGGCCTGACATTGGCCCCGGAAAAGACAGAGGCTACCCTATTGATAGGGAGGAAAAAATGTGGCCACATCAATATCATTGTGGACGGAGTACCTGTCTTACTCCGGGATCAAGTGAAATACCTCGGACTGACGCTGGACCGCAAGCTCAGTTTTGGAGCACATGTGGACGCAGTCACCGAAAAAGCAGCAAACAGAGCTAACGCACTGATTAGAATCATGCCAAAGAAAGGAGGCCCTAGCTACATGAAAAGAAAACTTATATACCGAGTGGCAGAATCAATAATAATGTATGCGGCCCCCGTTTGGAGCAAAGCCACGGAAACTCAAAGATACAAAGACAAATTAACAAAGGTACAGAGGAAAATTCTACTAAATGTCACCAGCGCGTACAGAACAATCTCAACAACAGCCCTACAGGTAATCGCAGCGATAACACCAATTGATCTGATGATCAAAGAACGGGCAAAGACTTTTGGCCTCACTGAAGAACAGAAAGCAGATCATAGAGAATTAACCATAAACAACTGGGAGCTCGCATGGAGAACCTCGAGCACAGGGGAATGGACAAGGAAGCTCATTCCAAGTATAAAACCGTGGGTATTGAGGAAACATGGCAACCTGAACTTCTACATAACCCAAGTACTGTCCGGACACGGTTGTTTCAACTTTTACTTACACAGATTCAAACTGAGGAGCTCACCAATCTGCCGATATTGTGACCAAAGTGATACGGCTGAACACTCCCTTTTTGTATGTGCCAGATGGACAAGAAACAGGGAGGAAGCAAGTAACCAAGTAGGAGAAACACTCACGGCAGACAACCTGATAAAGAACATGCTGAAATCTCAAGAAGACTGGACGACGATCAGCAGACTTATAACGGAGATCATGACAACAAAGGAAAGAGATGAACGAGCGGAAGAGAAGACGCGGAGGATAGATGATCAAGAGGAAGAAGAAAGGGCTTGAAGAAGAACGCAATAACAAACAATAATGAATCAGGGGAATGCGGTGAAGTAAGACGAGATTAATGATTGAACAAAGTGGATTAAACATGTGATGATGATGATGATGATGATGATGATGATGAGAGAAAGAGAGAGAGAGGGAGGGAGAGAGAGATAGAAGAAATAAGAAAAAGTTCCTTAAGGCTATAATTTTGACTCTGATTTTTTGAAAAAGGAAGGCCGCCCATTTTTTGGAAAGTAAGAGGTGAGGAGGAGGAGGTGGAGGGGGGGTTGGAGTTTTTTTTTGACTCTTTAAATCATCTCAAAATTTCCCGAAAAATGAGAGAGAAAACATAACTCTTCCCGTGGCTTCAAATTTTACTTCCTCTCCTCCTCTTTCTTCTTCTTCTTTTACTTTCATCAACTCTTTATCCTCTTAGTTCTCTCTTTCCCTCTTCTTCTTTTCCTTTTTTTGTCCTCCTACCTCTTTCTCCTCGTTCGCCTACTCCTACGTAATTATGTACCTACCTTTCTATCCTCGATTTTCTTCTCCCTCTCCTCTTCCTCCTTTTTTAGTCCGTCCTTCCTTTATTATTACGATAGTAATAAAAAAAAGGTAGGTATAGTGGACGGGCTATTGTATTCGCTTCGGTGTCGTCAGTCTGTCACTCTGTCTGTCCCCATAGAAGGACTTATCCAAACCTGGTCGACCTATTATATCAAATTAAAGGTCTTTTACCAGGAACACGAAAATGGTGGTGCAAATTTTGTCCAGAAAACCATAAAGCCAAAAAACCAAAAAAAAAAACTGGTTCTTGGGGGATTTTTTTCACATTTCCTCACACAAATGAGCTCTGATCTTGAAATTTGTCCCGACGACCTATGAACTCAAAGCGAGGAAGTTTTAGATAACACTTCAGTCGTTATTTTAAGACCGGTTTTAGCGTCACCTGTATGTTAAGTTACGCCGAGCAAGGCCAATAAATGTATGGGTGACTTAAACCTTATATTGGGAATAAAGGGAGAACGGGCTCTAGTCTTGATTTTAAATCATTATATGAAAGTAAAATCAAAAAATCAAATCAAGAATAATAATAATAAAAAACTGAATTTTAAACAAATTAGGTAGGTACATAGGTATTTCTTTAACCACGATCGAATAAACTACGGGCTAAAATATTCCCGGAGGGACGGGCCCACCTTGTTTTCTTTCCTCTCTTCTACTTTTTTTTTTCAACCACTTTGATATTTCTTTCCAATTTCCTTTATTGGCTCCTTCTTTTCTTTTTCTCTCATTCCCTATTCCTCTCCTTCTAGCTTCACGTCCCCTTCTTCTTCCCTCTATGCTCTATTTCATTCTTTCTCCTCATTCTCCTCCTTTTAGA
>NW_007380998.1:0-6626 GCF_000475195.1 Diaphorina citri | reverse complement strand
AATTTTCTTTTGGTCTTTACCTTACTTTTTCATAACTCACCCAAATTCTCTTCAACGATTGGCACGGAAGTGTTTGTTATTCGAATTGTCTTGTTGCATTGTTCTTTTTTTTCGTAATTGTTTTATCGTTTCATACGCTCTTAACACTCCTCCTCCCGCTAGCCGTCGCCGGCATGTTTTTGTCCTTCCCCAAAATTTGTCCGCCCGCATAGGAAGGTATAAAACGGGGCCGGGGCCGGAAAGAAGTTCTCCTGGGACTTCCTCCGGTGAAGAACTCCACTAACTAATGAAAAAGAGCGTTTCGTTAGACTAACTCTCCGTAATTGATGGCCGCTACCACGTACGTCTGCCGTCCGGTGTTTCGCAGAGTACATTTCGTCAAACGAAAGGTACGATGCTTTATTTTTGCTCGCCGACTTTTTTGTTGAAATAAGAAATTTTTTTTTTTTTTTTTTTTTTTTTTTTTTTTTTACATTTTTTTGATGGATATTTCTTTGGATGGAAAGCATGTAGTCCGAAAAACAATACCCCCCCCCCCTTGACCCTGGTAGCCTTTTTAAGTTCCCGCTATGGTAATCCATGAAAAGTAGGTAAAAACCGCGGCCCGGTTTTTAAAAATGTGAGTCTGGGCCCCAAAACTATCCTTTTTTTTGTCCAGACTCTCAAAAAAAAAAAAAAAAAAAATTCTCCAGATGTCCTCTTTGGGACATTTGAACGACAAAGAAATTAAGGCCAGGGGCTTAAAGCTTCTCCCTCTTTTCGCCTTCTGCCCCTATCCCAACCTTCGCGGTTTCCCCCTCGCAAAAGGCTCCCTTGCCTTGTTATTAGGGGTAAAGTCTATTTTAGGGGCCGGGGCCCCCGCACCTTAGCTTGGGGCCCCGCCCTCACCGGAACTCGCGAATGTTCCCCGTCTGCGTGAATGGGTTTTGATTTTTTTTTTCGATTTGACCCGACCCCGACCAAGAACTCTGCCACTAACCCGCCCTTTTTAGAAACTTCCTTGAATCCCCCAGAAAAAAGTCTGGCCCCGTCTCAATAAATCTACCTAGACTTCCTAAACTCGTACCTACCAAGACTCTAAAACTCCTGGTACCCTGCCAAAGAAACCTTCTAGACTCCCGGTACCTGCCAGAACTTCCTAAAACTCCCGTAACCTGCCAAGACACTCTACTTCGGGTACCCCTATACATAATCCTACCTCCTTTCCATTTTTTTTGAATATTTCTCCCCACCCCGGGGGGCCCCGGCCGGCCAACATTACATGGGGGCCCCCCGGGATCCCTTTCAAAACACCCGGGACACCCCTGGCCGGACCTCTAACCGGTTTCTTCACAACCTCTCCCTAGTAACTCCCTTTTTCCCCCCTTACTCAATAACCTTACCGCCTTCCGTATAAACTATCTATCCTTCCTCCTCTATCAAAACTCATCCCCTAATAAATTTTAATCCCTTAAACATGGTTCAACAACAATACTTGCGGGGGCGCTCCTTAATCAGCTAAACAACCAAGAAACTCCCTAAAGATTTTGAAAGGGGTGTTCCCAAAACCAAACCTAACGGGGAACCTCAAACCACCCTACAATTTAAATCAAAAGGAAGAAAAGCCCCAAACAAAAGTTTTAAGGAAACCCTGCCCAGTAAAAAGTTAAATTTTAGCTGTAGGGGAAGGGAAAGTGCTAAAGTTGGGGTTAACTAAGAACCTGCCCTTACAAAACATGGATTCCTAAACCCTTAGGCTGAGAGAAACATACATTTTTTCGTCCCTTTTGGGTTTGAACCGTTTGGGTGAAAAACCCCCTGCCGGGTTTAATGCAAGTCAGGCCGCTTTGGTACCCCCTTTTACTTTAAAGGGAGTTCTTTTTATTAAGGGCCAATACACCTATTGCATTTAATAACAAAAAGTACTTTAAAAAACGGTTAATTTGGATTGGGTGACATTTAGGTTTTTTCATCGTAAGTCAGACGACCTTGGCGAGGCGGAAAAAGGGGACGAGAAGGGCAGGGGTTATAGAGGCCGGGGTGGGCCGGGAAAATGGTTAATTACATGGAACTATAGCTAATCCACATTCTCTGCCTCCATAAAAAAAGGATTAAAAGTAAGTGCCCCCCTTTTTTCCGTTTAGAACCCCCCTTGGCCCCGGTTAATCTTACCCCTAAAAAGAATTATGGAATGCCGGTAAAAATATTTCCCTCCTCGTCTAATTTGTAGCCCACCCCCTTTAATCTTCCCCGCGGTTCATTCAGCGTACAGCCTTTGGAGGGCCGAATTTTAAACTCGGATTATCATTTAATCCTGGTCAGGATTAGCTTCTAGGAGAGCTATTCTATGTGGGAAAGTAATGTTGGACAATTAGTTTGACTAACTAAGACAGGAACTGAAAGTAGTTTTAGAAAAAAAATTCTTAAAACCTCTCCGAACACTCTAAGCCTAACCGCCCCTACAAGGTAATCCGGTTTTAAAATTCGACCCTTAGTTAACTCAGAGTAAGAAACTTACTCTGAGTTAGTTAACGAAAAAATTTTAAATTCAAAACGTAAAGAAACGTTTAAATCAGCTGTTTAAAAATCCAGATGAAGGAGGTTGATCTTGACTGGATTAATACTTGGCGCGTTATAGTGAAGCAACCCAGTGCGCGTTAGTTGAGTTCCTTTTCACCAAGTGCGTGTTAAATTTCTTATTGATTTTCTTTCTTTTCCCCTCTTTGAATACCCATGGAATTTTTTCTTATATAACTAAAGGCCGAAGAAACGATCATTCATGGACGGAGGAGAGGCAGAGGAGAAAAATGATCCGATGGAAACAACATCCCCAATACTGGCGGGTTCTCATGTACGGACCGTTGGCGCTGAAACTGACTTGTTGAATATGTCAATGAGAGCTGACAACCTGCAAACAGGAGAACAACCTCCGACGACGGTGGCTGAAACAGATATGATTACCCCGAGAACCAGTAAGAAAAGAAAGGCGGATGAAATGACGTTGTCACCAGTCCTCAACGATGAAATGAAAGAATACCTGAAGGAAGTCAATAAAATGTGCGTTGAAATGACCATACTACACAAACTAATTGAAAAAAACGTTAACACGAAGGTAGAAATCAAAGAAAAAGTAAGACACATGGCCAAAATAGCAAAGAAAGTATTAAAAATAGAAGGAACCCTAAAGTACAACACTAGCCAACCTAAGGTACCAGAAACGACACTATTAGAATTGGATGATCAAGAGTCAGAGGAAATAGTTACAGTGCAGAAGGAAAAGCAGAATGAAGTAAACTCGATGAAGGAACTAACCAAAAGAACCCCAGATGAAGAAATACCACAAGAGTCAACTTCAGTAAGCGGGATTAAACAGCCCATTATATGTGAAAGGTGCAGAGGGGCAATTAAAAGAGAAGAGGTAGAAATTGGATACATACGAGGGAAGTTGGAAAACAGCGGAATCATGACCCCGGAAGACAAAGAAGAACTTGCAGGAAGAAATTGGCCAGAACACCTCTTTATAAATACCAAAACGAAGAAAGGAAACCCATTCATAGGAACAGTCGAAGATGATACGATCTTAGTTATGAAAAAGAAGGAAAACTCAAGATTGGTGGAAACCGCAATGTCGAGATTCCCAGAGATGACGTCGATGCTGTCGAATAATGAAGATGATGAAGAAGGAGGAATGCAAATAGATCACGAGGAAGGAGAATATAAATGGATGGAGAACACAATAAAAATCGGAGGAGTGACTCAAAGAAGAAGGATCTTTTTGATACAGGAAGAAACGACAACGAACGCGTTCAAAGCTATACAGAAGATAAGAAGAGAACACTCCATCGAGGGAACACTAGGAGTAGTCACCACTGAAAAAGTAGACCGAAGCGCCCTAAGGAAACTCCTGGAAATGGAACTTCGCAACACCGAGAAAGAGATTCGGATTTACGTCCCAAACACCGTTAGCAACAACACAATGATAACCAGACCCCCTCTGAAGATAGAAACGTTCAAGACATTAAACATAAAAATGAAAACCGGAAATGAAGAGAAGTACGATGAGACTCTTAGAGAACTAAAAAAGGAAATTAGCAATGAAGTGGCAAAACAACTGGGAGTGGAAATAACAGGAGTAATGAAGACAGAATCTGGCGATATGAGAATCACTGTAGAAGAAAAAAAAGAAGGAGCACTGTGCGCACTGCAAGAGAAAGTTCAGACAGTCATTGGGCAAGTGGCAGAGTCAGGTATCAGTAGTGGGAGAATCTGGAAAGGAGCCAGAGGGAAAGGAGGATATAAGAGTCTGTTCTTAAGAGAGTTGGAAACGTCAATGACAAGAGAAGAACTAGAGGAAGAACTTAAGAGATTACCTGGGTTATCAGTGAATCATTGGCAAGTTGTCAGCTTGAGACAGACCCAAAGAGGGAATACTCAAACGGCAAAACTAGAAGTCGAGGTGGACTCGGCAAACAGAATGATAAGAGAAGAAACCATTAAGATTGGATGGAACACGGCGCGAGTTGTAGAATGCATAGATGTCCCACGTTGCTTTAACTGTCAGAAACTCGGGCACATGGCACACAACTGTGACGCTAGCAGAGTGGAGAAAGATACGTGCAACAACTGCAACCAAAAGGGACATTTCGCTAAAGACTGCAAAAACAACGTTCTCTGCCGGGATTGCGGTGAGGAAGGTCACAGAAGCGGATCAATGGGTTGCCAGATATTCAGGAAACTGGTTAACCAGGCCAGGCTGGAAAACAAGACACGCCTGAACACAGATCTATTATGACTCAAGCAACTAACCTAAAGTTTCTGCAGATAAACGTTGACCGAAGGAAGGATGCGCATAGCATGCTCGACGCATATAGCCGACATATCAACTCGAATATCATACTCATCAGCGAACCGAACGTCAAAATTGCCTTAGATAAGAAGTACATTGTGGACCAAAACATAGATGCGGCGATCGTAATTCAAGATGACAAACTTCAAGTGGATAAAATCATAAGGAAGAGAGGATATGTATGTGTCAAAACGGCAGACTTAATGGTTGTCAGCGTCTACATTTCCCCTAATGTAGATGATTCAATAGCAGAAGAGGTAATAGGAAACATTTCCAGAGATATAAATGGATGGCAGGGGAAACTAGTCATTGGCGGCGATTTTAATGCTAAAACCAGAGAATGGGGTAACAAAAAGAACGACAGAAGAGGAGACTTGTTACTAGATTGGATGGGATCGGAAAACCTCTACGTTGCAAACCAAGGCGACACACCTACATTCGTGAGAGACCAACAAAACTCGATACTCGACATCACCTTATGTTCTGCGAATACATTACGAGACATTTCGGAGTGGAAAGTACAGGAAAACGAACTTACTCTCAGCCTACATAGGTATATCACATTTAATCTACTCGGGGAAGACGACAATGCACAACCCAGAAGACACGAACAGGCTAAACAAGGCTGGAAATTCAATACAGAACGAAGCGACGCCCTTCAAAATAAGTTCAAGCAACTGTGTGAAAGATCGCCCCCAAAAGATGCAGAACAGTTGCAAGATACCCTAAAGGAAACCTGTGATGCTATACTAACGAAGAGAGGAGGCGGAAAAAACTACAAACATGAACCAGTATATTGGTGGACACAAAAAATCAACGACTTGAGAAAAGAATGCATCAGGAAGAAGAGGATAATGACAAGGAACAATAAGAAAGGTTATAATCAAGTATTAGCCCGTACGGACTACAAAGCAGCAAAGAAAGAACTACGGTTAGAAATAAGAAAGTCTAAAGAAGAATGCTGGCGAAGAATAATTGAAGAAGTGGAAAACGACGTTTGGGGAACAGGATACAGAATTGTGGCTCGTAAAATTCCCGGCAAGATACTGAAACTTTCCCCTCAACTTGAAAGAGAAATCCTGACCACACTGTTTCCAGAATCTCCTCTGGTAGAATGGTCGGTAACAGAGGTAGAACGAGAAGAAATCCCACTGATTAATGTAGAGGAATTAGGAGAATCCTTATTAGCGCTGAAATGTGGTAAGGCTCCAGGCCCTGACCAGGTCACGCCTGAGATATTGAAATGCACAGGACTTGGAAGTCCAACGGTGTTTCTCGAAGTGTTTAACGAGATTCTAAGATCAGGTATTTTCCCGGCCGCTTGGAAGACAGCAAAAGTGGTGCTTATACCTAAACCTAACAAACCCGAATTCATTCCCTCGTCTTATAGGCCACTATGTCTGCTCGACACATGTGGTAAGCTATTCGAATGTTTACTGGTCAAAAGACTAAAAAGCGCTCTCGGAGAAAACGGACTATCACCCAATCAGTTCGGATTTAGAGCTAATATGTCAACGGTGCAAGCCATACAGAAAATCTACGATATAGCTGACAACGAAAGGAAGAAATCCTACAAGACCAGAAATCTATGTCTGCTGATAACAGTGGATATTAGGAATGCTTTTGGATCAGCACCATGGGACAAGATCATAACAGCCCTTGAAATGAAAAATACACCATCGTATATCGTAAGACTGATTAAGTCGTATTTCAAAGATAGAGAGCTAATTACACCTAATGGAGAAAGGATGAAAATGAGTGCGGGAATCCCCCAAGGCTCAGTGGCGGCTCCGACGCTGTG
>NW_007380997.1:8370-17368 GCF_000475195.1 Diaphorina citri | reverse complement strand
GGAAAAAAAAAAAAAAAAAGAAAAAAAGGCAGAAGCAAAAACAAGAAAATAAAGAAGAAAAAAAGTTAAAAAAAAAGAAAAGAGAATAAAAATAATGTCTCCGTCTAAGCTGAAAGCTAGACACAAGGTAAAAGATTAGACACAATGTACTAGGGCGCAACTCGCAATATGACCCTCATTCCCACCCTCCCCCTCGGCTCTGGAAATCTACCCCTCAGGGAGAGCATTAACACCAGTGACGGCTGGTAGGGTAGAAAACAAGGGTGCTGTAGTTATTACTTTCCTTATCCTATAATATAGACTTAAAGATACCTATACGAAGATACAGACCTATACCCATGGTACCTTACGAAGGAAAGTAGTAATGTATAGGAATTTCGATTCGAGGATATCTTTGACTTCATAGGAAATTTTGTGTCAGTCCTTTTTTGAACGGTTTCATTTTTTTATTATTATTTTTTTTAATCTTATTTTATTCTCTCTCTTAAATCTTCTTCCTTCTTCTGTTTTTTGTCTTCTTCTGGGTTTAGAATCAGATCGAAAAATGCCGCAAAAAGGTTCCGTTTAGACGCCTTTCCTTTGTTTTTCTTTTTTGTAATTTTCATGAAGAACTCTTGACTTTTAACTTTAACTCATAAGGTAAAACACCCAACAGTCGACACCCTTAAGAAAGATTTCATTTTCATATCATCAAGTTTTATAGCTAACTATAACTGATTGTGGACTTTTTTTAAAGCTCATACACTTTTTTTTTTTCAAATTGAATAATTTTGAATTCAATAGAATTAGCCATTGTTCAGAATGCAGGACAAAAATTATTTTACCCAAATGAGTCCTCTAGGGGCACGGTTGGTCCAGTGGTAACGCGTACCTAGCGAGTATAATCGGGATGGATAGAAATTGAACACCCTGTATACAAAAGAGGGTTAGGTAGTTTGCAAAAAGTCACACAAGTCACAATAAGCAACAACATTGTAACAATAATCTTATACAATGGAGCAGTTGCAAATGGGTAAAAATTATAATCGACACAGACCACATGCGTCCAATGTAGCAGTTGTTTCATTGCTACGAAATAAAAACGGCGGTGAAACACTCATCTTTTTTTTTTTAATTCAAATTGAATAATTTTGAATTCAATAGAATTAGCCATTGTTCAGAATGCAGGACAAAAATTATTTTACCCAAATGAGTCCTCTAGTATCAGGGTCGCCACTACATACCACCTCCCCTGTCTATCCACCATCCTTTACGCTCCCAATGTTATGACAACAATGACAAAATTATGATTTACGAGAGTATTACGGACTACCCTTTGTCTTCATACTTCTACTGCGTACGACGGGAATTTATATGGACCACCCTTTGAAGATCTGAAACCCGGTGAAAAGCGGTCATAAATACAACCAAAATGCGGCCAAAATACCGTCTATGGTTCCTTGATGAACGAACAACAAACGATTAGTGCCACATTCCTCCGAGTTTAAGAGTCTATGTTCTCACTTCTGAGTCTTCTGACGCTTCTCAGTGTTATTTTTTCACTCCACGCAAATCTGAGGTCAAAACTCCGAGAAAGTAACTTTAAAAGGTCGAAAATTCAATTTTTAATTGCCGTTCTATTGAAAAGCTTCATACTTCTACTGCGTACGACGGGAATTTATATGGACCACCCTTTGAAGATCTGAAACCCGGTCAAAAGCGGTCATAAATACAACAACCAAAATGCGGCCAAAATACCGTCTATGGTTCCTTAATGAACGAACAACAAACGAATAGTGCCACATTCCTCCGAGTTGTACGTACGTACGTACGTTACGTACGTACGTACGTTACGTACGTACGTACGTTACGTACGTACGTACGTTACGTACGTACGTACGTTACGTACGTACGTACGTTACGTACGTACGTACGTTACGTACGTACGTACGTTACGTACGTACGTACGTTACGTACGTACGTACGTTACGTACGTACGTACGTTACGTACGTACGTACGTTACGTACGTACGTACGTTACGTACGTACGTACGTTACGTACGTACGTACGTTACGTACGTACGTACGTTACGTACGTACGTACGTTACGTACGTACGTACGTTACGTACAGACCATGGGCTAAAAACCACTTTTTTGGAATCAGGGGACCCCAAAACGGATATTTCCACCCATTTCCCGATTTTGAAAATTTGGACCGATTGCAATACTTTCATTACTAGTATAGCTCCGCTATACTGTAGTAATAGAAAGTAAAAAATCTGGTGTGAACATCACACGACTTTCTATTACATTAAGTCGGAGAGTTCTAAAAGTTTCACCATTCGATTCCGCGTGAAAAATCATATGGGATCAACTATTCACTTGCTTATTTGGTATCGGTTCACAAATAAACGGGAAATTTGTTGACACAGGGGAGTATCGAACCCGCAACTTTTCAACTGTAAGTCAGAGAGTGCTAAAAGTAGCATCATTCGATTCCGCGTGAAAAATCACATGGGATTAACTATTCACTTGCTTATTTGGTAACGGTTGACGAATAAAATCTGGTGTGAACATCACACGACTTTCTATTACATTAAGTCGGACAGTTCTAAAAGTTTCACCATTCGATTCCGCGTGAAAAATCATATGGGATCAACTATTCACTTGCTTATTTGGTATCGGTTCACAAATAAACGGGAAATTTGTTGACACCGGGGAGTATCGAATGGTGCTACTTTTAGCACTCTCTGACTTACAGTTGAGAAGTTTCGGGTTCGATACTCCCCTGTGTCAACAAATTTCCCTTTTATTTGTGAACCATTAACAAGTAAGCATGTGAATAGTTGATCCCATGGGATTTTTCACGCCGAATCGAATGGTGAAACTTTTAGAACTGTCCGACTTACAGTTGAGAAGTTTAATGTAATAGAAAGTCGTGTGATGTTCACACCAGATTTTTTCAACTCCCTCTTTTCTCTTATAATTTCAACACTCGGGGCAAAGTGTTAATTGTACACAAACACTTGAGATTCTCAAACATACATAGAGAAGCCCGACGCTTAGTGGCGGGCGTGAAACACTTGAATAACACTTTGAAATTTCTTTTTACTCTTTTTTTTTTTCTTTCTTTCTTTCTTCTTTTTCTTCTCCATTTTTATAATAGCATAGGGCATCATCATTGACATACATAAATACATAATTGACCGTATGAAGTGAGGTGCAAGTTTCAATTTTAAACTGACGATTTTGCAATTTGCATGCTCTTCTTCTACTCCTCCTCCTCCTCCTCCTCCTCCTTCTTCTTCTTCTTCTTCTTCTTTCTCTTACTTCTTCCTGCTCCTCCTCCTTCTTTATCTTCTTCCTCCTTCTCCTTCTTTTTCTTCTTCTTCTTCTTCCTCCTCCTCCCCTTCTTCTACTTCTTTTTTTCTTACTGAAGTCTCTCTCCTTCGTCATTTTTTCAAGAGGCCTACGTTCTTCAAAGCTTCACACTTGAAAAGTAAGTTTGTCCACAATTCACTTGTGTGTGTATCTTCCGTGTCCACTCTTAACCAAGTTTATCCACTTCTCACTTTCTTACTGAAGTCTCTCTCCTTCGTCATTTTTTCAAGAGGCCTACGTTCTTCAAAGCTTCACACTTGAAAAGTAAGTTTGTCCACAGTCCACTTATGTGTGTATATCTTCCATGTCCACTCTTAACCAAGTTTATCCACTTCTCAACTTCCATGTTTTCGTTTCATTTCCTTTTCAAACCCTGTCCTATCCTAACAGTCGATAGCCCATCTTTTTGTTTACATTCATGCGAAAAATTAAAGGCACTTATGTGTGTATATCTTCCATGTCCACTCTTAACCAAGTTTATCCACTTCTCAACTTCCATGTTTTCGTTTCATTTCCTTTTCAACCCTGTCCTATCCTAACAGTCGATAGTCCATCTTTTTGTTTACATTCATGCGAAAAATTAAAGGTAGACTAACTTGGAAACTTTTTTCAATATCAACAACTTGTCTCACTCAAACTTTGCGAAGAGGTTCTTTATAAAATTTAGATCAAAAGTTTCCTAGGTCCGAAGCTCGAGAAATGTACAGCTTGGCCGTTATTCAGTAGGTACTTTAGTTTTGAAAAAGCTCGAAAAAGACCACTTTTGTCAGGACTTCGTGTTTTCGCCCAAAGTCACTCAGACTTTGCAGAGAGGTTTTTCATAAAATGTAGATCAAAAGTCTCCTAAGGCCGAACAAAAGTCTCCTAAGGCCGAAGGTCGAGAAATGTACGGTTCTGTACGAAACACATCTTCCGCTATTCGGCCTCTGATTTACGCTAATTAGGGCACAGCTTCATACTTCTACTGCGTACGACGGGAATTTATATGGACCACCCTTTGAAGATCTGAAACCCGGTCAAAAGCGGTCATAAATACAACCAAAATGCGGCCAAAATACCGTCTATGGTTCCTTAATGAACGAACAACAAACGAATAGTGCCACATTCCTCCGAGTTTAAGAGTCTATGTTCTCAGTAGGGCACAGGTTTCATGACTACCTAAACTTTATTTAGAGTGTTTAGATTGTTGAGTTAGAGCCGTATACTCCATATCGTATAGGCATTCTGTTAAATACGTACATATTTTTATTTTAATATTATACAATTACTTATGTATTTATTGCCAGGGAAGTGCAGTGCAGTGGAACTAAACACAGAGGCATTTCCTGTACGCCTGTATCACTGTTGGACCTCATCAGAATATTATATTTAAAAGGTGTACCAATGGTGACAGGGTGCCACAAGTTTAGGGTGGAAGAACTCTATTATTGGGTTACTTCCCCTGATTTAGGCTGTTGCTTTTCTTCGTTTTAGTCTCAATATTTTTTTTAATTTTTATAGTTTTTTCTGAGATAATAAAAAAAAATCATGAGAATCACCAATTCATTGAAACATAGGCATGTTGTGGGTCGAGAATCGAGATACAAGAATCCCTCGGGAATCTACGGGAAAAAACATGGTCCAGATTTTCCGAGTTAGTGTCGAGCTTCCCGATAGAGAGTTCAATATTAGAGTGCCGGAACCCAGTCACCCGATTGAGCTGTTGGAATGCTATATTTTAGTTTCTACCTTTATCGTCCTGACATGGCCGAAATCGAAGAGAGGAGGAGAAGGTGGTGGTGGTGAAAAAAGTTATGTGATTTTTCCTTTTTTTTTTCAACTCATTGAAACATAGGCATGTTTTGGGTCGAGAATCGAGATACAAAAATCCCTCGGGAATCTACGGGAAAAAACATGGTCCAGATTTTCCGACTGTTCTTCTTCGAATGCTATATTTTAGTTTCTACCTTTATCGTCCTGACATGGCCGAAATCGAAGAGAGGAGGAGAAGGTGGTGGTGGTGAAAAAAGTTTTGTGATTTTTCCTTTTTTTTCAATTCATTGAAACATAGGCATGTTGTGGGTCGAGATACAAAAATCCCTCGGGAATCTACGGGGAAAAAACATGGTCCAGATTTTCCGACTGTTCTTCTTCTTCATCTTTTTAATTTGCATATTTATTACTTCTCGCCCTTCTCCTTTTCCCTTTCCTTATCCTATAACAGAGGTTCCCAATCTGTGGTACGCGGAAGCATTTCTGGTGGCACGCGAAGAGATTTGAAACCTCATTTTTATGGTTTATCTCGAAAATACGGAAAACAAATCAGGTAACCCTAGTTGGGAGGGAAATAATCTACAATCAGTGCACCAAAAAATTGTGACATCATTACTACGATTAAAAAAAATTCGACTGCGGCGCTATAATTTCTTTATTTAACCCCCAAAACACACAAAATTGATGTTTCGTGGTACGCCAAAAGAACCTTGAGGTGTCAGGTGGTACGGAGTGCTCAAAAGTTTGGGAACCCCTGAACTATGGGAAGAAAAGTAATGTATTCCCCTCAACTTCTCTTTATGTGATGATAATCCCTCATGCGTGAGCCCATTTTCCTATGATTTTTCAGCAAGTTCAGCGAAAATGCATTCTCTTAAATTACATTTTCCCCCCTTTTAAAAAAAGATTTAAAAAATGTCTTTCGACAGATGCCGTTTTGGGGAGTAGAACTCTGTCATCATCAGGTCAGGACGGTCGTTTTTCTTCGAGAGGTAAGATGTTTTTGCTTTCTGTGTGAGTCTTTCCTTTAAAGATGTCAAAGGCGAAGAAAACGAATAAGGGGGATTAGGAGGAGGAGGAGAAAAGAAGGAGGAGAAGAAGAAAAACAAGACAACAAGTAGAAAAATATGAAGAAGAACCAGACAAACAATAGGTACGAAGAAGTAGAAAAAGAAGAAGAAGAAGAGATGAAGAGGCAAAAGAAGAAGAAAAAGAAGGTGAAAAAGAATAGGTAAGAATGAAGAAGCAAAAAAAGAAGAAGACGAAGAAGCAAAAGGAGAAGAAATTTAAGAGGAAGGAGGAGAAGGAGAATAAGAAGAGGCAAAAAAAGGCAGAAGCAAGAACAAGAAAATAAAGAGGAAAAAAAGTTAAAAAAAAGAAAGAAAAAAAATAATAAAAATAATGTCTCCGTCTAAGTTGAAATCTAGACACAAGGTAAAAGATTAGACACGGAACCTGATCCCTGAATCCATCGAACCTCTCAAAAAGTCTCTCTTGATGATGTCAAGCTACGCCACTGTAAGATAGCATGGAAGCGAAGTCCTTTGTACGTGTGTGCTTGTTGAGAGTCGTTAGCTAGTTAGCACATTGTCTGATATTGGAGCTTAAGTCAATAACGACTAGAAACAGTGGAGGATGTTCAAAGCCCCTTTTGTCTTAAGATAACTTTGTATTGAGAAAAAAAAAGTGTCGGAAGCCCAATCGAGTGAAGCTCGACACTATAATATAGCGACACTAAATCAGGGGAAATAACCCAATGATAAAGTTCTTCCACCCTAATTGGTTTGAGAATTTGACCATAGAGAGACTCTCTCTTGATGATGTCAAGCTACGCCACTGTAAGATAGCATGGAAGCGAAGTCCTTTGTACGTGTGTGCTTGTTGAGAGTCGTTAGCACATTGTCTGATATTGGAGCTTAAGTCAATAACGACTAGAAACAGTGGAGGATGTTCAAAGCCCCTTTTGTCTGAAGATAACTTTGTATTCAGAGAGAGAAAAAAAAAGAGTGTCGGAAGCCCAATCGAGTGAAGCTCGACACTATAATATAGCTAAATCAGGGGAAATAACCCAATGATAAAGTTCTTCCACCCTAATTAGTTTGAGAATTTGACCATAGAGAGAGACAATCAATAACAATTTATTGATGGGCTGCCCAAAGTTTGGGTTGCCAGTGCCCTAAATCACCAAAGTATGGAAAAGTATTTACAATTCCATATTCTGATATGATTCGTCCAAATTCAAAATTCTGCTTTTCCATTGGCCATTACACTTGTAAGATACTTTTCCATATTTTGGTGATATGAGGTACAGATGACACAGCATAGGTACTACTCAGAACAGAATTGTTACAGAATAACCTGCTCGCCTGCTGAAGGAGGAAAGGGACTATTTAGTCCTACTTGAACATTTGAACAATATAATAATAATAGTGCTTATTTATACTGCTCGCATAGGACTGAAAAGTCCCTTTACTCCAGCAGTAGGCTACTATTATTATTGTGGTCCAATTCTCAATTTATATTGAGGATAAAATTCCATACCTCGGCTGGGATTGAACCCCCTGATTACCAGGCGAGCGCCTTGACCACTACACCACCGAGGTAGGTACAACCAAAATCCGGCCAAAATACCGTCTATGGTTCCTTAATGAACGAACAACAAACGAATAGTGCCACATTCCTCCGACTTTAAGAGTCTATGTTCTCACTTCTGAGTCTTCTGACGCTTCTCAGTGTTATTTTACACTCCACGCTTTAATCTCGCCTCTCACAAGTTGACGAGGTGTCGAAATACATTCTCCCGTAACATATGATGCATCTTGAAATGCACTATAGGTACAGATGACACAGCATAGGTACTACTCAGAACAGAATTGTTACAGAATAACCTGCTCGCCTGCTGAAGGAGGAAAGGGACTATTATTTAGTCCTATTTGAACACAGATGACACAGCATAGGTACTACTCAGAACAGAATTGTTACAGAATAACCTGCTCGCCTGCTGAAGGAGGAAAGGGACTATTTAGTCTCCTATTCGAACAATATAAATATGAGCACTAAAGCACTGTTATTAGCACTACGCCACTAACTTATGTGCTCCTGTGGTGACTTGAGACAATACGCCAATTTCCAATAAATTGAACATACTTGATCCTCAATACCAGTTTACCATACGTACAGAACTACAGGGTCCAAAAAATTCCGATCCAATAAATTGAACATACCTGATCCTCAATACCAGTTTACCATACGTACAGAACTACAGGGTCCAAAAAATTCCGATACCCGTTCACAATTATTACAGGGTCTCCACTACATTCGGGCCAAAGGGACAAGCGCTTAAGAAATAACAAAGCCTATTAGGTAGTAATAGTAAACCATAAGACCAAGACCATGTAGGTATTATTAGGCTTGCCAAACGTCCCGAATTGGCCGGGACAGTCCCGAATTTCAGGGGGGGTCCCGGCGTCCCGTTCAGTTTTTCATTTTGGGGCGTTTTGTCCCGAATTTCCGTTTTTGTCCCAGAAAAAATTCGGGACGCTTTTTTTAACTTTAAAATTAGGTAATCTCAAAAACAGAATTTTCTCTAAGTTTAAATTTGTCATGCTTTCATCAGTTTGCTCTTCCACTTTGCTAAACCTTTATAAACGAGAAAATGTTGTATTAAACCGCCTTAAACGAAAAAATGAGCTGGTCCCTTGGATTCTCGTTTATCCAGGTTCGACTGTATTTTGTTTATCTGTTTTTAATAATAGGTATGTTACCTATCACCTATCGTACCTATGTACAATAATGTACATATCGTACCTATGTGATTTCGCGATTATGTTCGCGGATTTGGCGATTATGTTCGTGGATTTGGCGATTATGTTCGCGGATTTCCCG
>NW_007380997.1:0-8289 GCF_000475195.1 Diaphorina citri | reverse complement strand
ATGTTCGCGGATTTCGCGATTATGTTCGCGGATTTGGCGATTATGTTCGCGGATTTCAAAATTCCATACCTCGGCTGGGATTGAACCCACGCCCTCCTGTTTACCAGGCGAGCGCCTTGACCACTACACCACCGAGGCAGGTAGACTAACTTAGATCAAAAGTTTTCTAGGGCCGAAGCTCGAGAAATGTACAGCTTGGCCGTTATTCAGTAGGTACTTTGGTTTTGAAAAAGCTCGAAAAAGACCACTTTTGTCAGGACTTCGTGTTTTCGCCCAAAGTCACTCGGACTTTGCCGAGAGGTTTTTCATAAAATGTAGATCAAAAGTCTCTTAAGGCCGAATAGGGCCGAAGCTCGAGAAATGTACAGCTTGGCCGTTATTCAGTAGGTACTTTAGTTTTGAAAAAGCTCGAAAAAGACCACTTTTGTCGAACTTCGTGTTTTCGCCCAAAGTCACTCAGACTTTGCCGAGAGGTTTTCCATAAAATGTAGATCAAAAGTCTCCTAAGGCCGAAGGTCGAGAAATGTACGGTTCGGCCGCTATTCGGCCTCTGATTTACGCTAATTAGGGCACAATTGGAAACTTTTTTCAATATCAACAACTTGTCTCACTCAAACTTTGCGAAGAGGTTCTTTATAAAATTTAGATCAAAAGTTTCCTAGGGCCGAAGCTCGAGAAATGTACAGCTTGGCCGTTATTCACTAGGTACTTTAGTTTTGAAAAAGCTCGAAAAAGACCACTTTTCTCAGGACTTCGTGTTTTCGCCCAAAGTCACTCGGACTTTGCCGAGAGGTTTTTCATAAAATGTAGATCAAAAGTCTCCTAAGGCCGAAGGTCGAGAAATGTACGGTTCGGCCGCTATTCGGCCTCTGATTTACGCTAATTAGGGCACAATAAGTTTCATGACTACCTAAACTTTATTTAAGTAGAGTGTTTCTGTTTAGATTGTTGAGTTAGAGCCGTATACTCCATATCGTATCTAGGCATTCTGTTAAATACGTACATACATATTTTATTTTAATATTATACAATTACTTATGTATTTATTGCCAGGGAAGTGCAGTGCAGTGGAACCAAACACAGAGGCATTTCCTGTACGCCTGTATCACTGTTGGACCTCATCAGAATATTATATTTATAAGGTGTACCTAGGTGGATGTGTAATAGTGCTTATTTATGCCTGCCTCGGTGGCGTAGTGGTCAAGACGCTCGCCTGGTAATCAGGAGGGCGTGGGTTCGATCCCAGCCGATGTATGAATTTTATCCTCATTTATTTGAGAATTTGACCACGTAATAATCGAGCTCTAAGGGATAGGTGGTAGAGAACGCCGGCGTTAACCTCGCCTAGTGGTTGCCTTCAACTCAAGAGCCTATTATTATTATTTATACTGCTGAATATGTAATGCGTACAGTTCCAAGCACTGTACCCGAGAGTGAAACATTTTATTTGTGATTTAAAAAAAAACTTTTACACTCCACGCTTTAATCTCGCCTCTCACAAGTTGACGAGGTGTCGAAATACATACTCCCGTAACATATGATGCATCTTGAAATACACTATAGTCTGACACATTTAGCTTGAGCATTTGAGACTACTCCACGCTTTAATCTCGCCTCTCACAAGTTGACGAGGTGTCGAAATACATACTCCCGTAACATATGATGCATCTTGAAATGCACTAGAGTCTGACACATTTAGCTTGAGCATTTGAGACCGAAGCAACGTTGCCAAACCATCATCAATCGGCTGAAGTTAAGGCCGCTGAGCCGCTACAGCAAAGTAGGAGTATAAGCTGTCAAACTGTTTTGACTTGGCGAGGCAGAGATCCTTAATAAAAGTAGCTTAATTTAGAGTCGTCAGCTTAGAACAAAGTGTCCGATATTATGCTAATAAAGGTGAAATTCGAGTAGACCAGAAACTTGAGGCAAAACAAAGTGGCATTATGCACTAGAGTCTGACACATTTAGCTTGAGCATTTGAGACCGAAGCAACGTTGCCAATCGTACTACGGAGGTCTTATGGTCCCAAGTCTAACAAATATCTATGATACATCTTGAAATGCACTAGTCTGACACAGTTAGCTTGAGCATTTGAGACCGAAGCAACGTTGCCAATCGTACTACGAAGATTGACATCAGCTAAAACCTTAAGAAAGCAATAAATTGAAGGCAGACCTCGGTTTGTTCAGAAGTTTAATAAAGGGAACTGGTACAACGGAGGTATTATTATGGTCACGAAATCGAAGAGAGAAGGAGGAAAGGTAAGGAGAAAGCCAGCCGTTCCGAGAACGAACCTTAGCAGTCTAGGGCAAAGTTCGACCCCGGCGGGTACTTACCTTCCAAGCTAACTACTGTGCTGAGAACGCCTAAGGTTTTAACCTCGCCTAGTGGTTGCCTTCCACTCAAGAGTCTATTATTATTATTATTTATACTGCTGAATATGTAATGCGTACAGTTCCAAGCCCTGTACCCGAGAGTGAAACATTTTATTTGTGATTTAAAAAAACAAAAGTGTGTATTTTAATGGAAGGTATTGTGTCTCTTTTGGCCCATCTGATGAGAGGCATCTACTACGGGATGGGCATTGCAAATATTTCAACGGGTTACTTTCTGGCGTTCTCGTGTTGACCCAGCACCTAAATGGGAAGTATTGTGTCTCTTATCGCCCATCTGATGCTAGGCATACTACGGGACACAGACCACACGAATCTAATGTAGCAGTTGTTTTATGTGTTAAAAATGGCGACGAAACACTCATCTTTTTTTTCCAAGTGACATAGTAAGTTTTTTGATACACTGATCGAGAGGCATCATACTACGGGATGGGCATGTTATGATTGCTATAACCTTTGACACAGACCACACGAATCTAATGTAGCAGTTGTTTTATGTGTTAAAAACGGCGACGAAACACGTCTTTTTTTTCCAAGTGACATAGTAAGTTTTTTGATGATGATTCTTTACTGATTAGCGTTCTCGCAGGTGACTCAAAACGTCCCGTTATGCCTATATACATAACTTGCAGCAACTCCCGAGTTGCTCAGTTACCCAGGAGCAACCTGAGGGCAACTATGCAAGTGGCAAACTCTCGGAGGGCAATCATCTCTTGAGTAATGTAGTTAGGTTCGCGGCCAAGAATTTTTGCCCAAATAAGGATCAGGAGAAGAATTGTTGCCCGATATAGAGGTAGCGAGTGGCGTGGTTTCACCAAATCACCACCTTTCTTATTTCGTAGCAATGAAACAACTGCTAGACCCGTGTGGTCTGTGTCGTAGCATTCCTATCCCATAGTATGTTTCTCATCAGATGGGTGTGAAGAGACACAATACTTTCAACTGCTAGACCCGTGTGGTCTGTGTCGTAGCATTCCTATCCCATAGTATGTTTCTCATCAGATGGGTGTGAAGAGACACAATACTTCCCATTTAGTTGCTGGGTGAACACGAGAACTGAAGAACTCTTGACTTTTAGTTTCAACTTTAACTCATAAGGTAAAACACCCAACAGTCGACACCCTTCAGAAAGATTTCATTTTCATATCATCAAGTTTTATAGCTAACTAACTGATTGTGGACTTTTTTAAAAGCTCATACACTTTTTTTTTTTCAAATTGAATAATTTTGAATTCAATAGAATTAGCCGTTTTTCAGAATGCAGGACAAAAAATATTTTACCCAAATGAGTCCTCTAGTACCAGGGTCGCCACTACATACCACCTCCCCTGTCCATCCACCATCCATTACGCTCCCAATGTTATGACAACAATGACAAAATTATGATTTACGAGAGTATTACGGACTACCCTTTGTCTACTGCGTACGACGGGAATTTATATGGACCACCCTTTGAAGATCTGAAACCCGGCCAAAAGCGGTCATAAGTTGCCCGATATAGAGGTAGCGAGTGGCGTGGTTTCACCAAATCACCACCTTTCTTATTTCGTAGCAATGAAACAACTGCTAGACCCGCGTGGTCTGTGTCGTAGCATTTCTATCCCATAGTATGTTTCTCATCAGATGGGTGTGAAGAGACACAAATACACAATACTTCCCATTTAGTTGCTGGGTGAACACGAGAACACTAGAAAGAGTAGAAAGCAACCCGTTGAAATATTTGCAATTGAAATTCGAGTCCAAATTTTTTGCCGACTCTAGGAATCAAACCTGAATTTTCATAGAAGTTGGGGAAGCGCTTCCCTTCCTTACAGATAAGGTTCTCGGAACGGCTGGCCATCTCCTAGCCTGTCCTTCAGTTTTCGATTTCGGGACGATAAAACCTCTGCCATTACAGTTCCCTCTATCAAACCTCTCAAAAAATAAAAATCTTCTTTCTTCTTCTTCTTTTTTTTTTTTCTTCTTCTTCTTCTTCTTCTCATTTTTTCTTCACTGTTTACACAAATAAATAATGGAACCTGATCCCTGAATCCATCGAACCTCTCAAAAAGTCTCTCTTGATGATGTCAAGCTACGCCACTGTAAGATAGCATGGAGCGAACTCCTTTGTACGTGTGTGCTTGTCGAGAGTCGTTAGCTAGTTAGCACATTGTCCGATATTGGAGCTTAAGTCAATAACGACTAGAAACAGTGGAGGATATTCAAAGCCCCTTTTGTCTTAAGATAACTTTGTATTCAAAGAGAAAAAAAAAGCAGACAAGCGAAACCCACAGACACGATAGCAGCCGAACTGATTTCATCAAGATCAAAGTGAAGTTCATTCCATCCAATGTTGACTGGATCAAAAATCCAACAGATCCAATGTTGACTGGACCAAAAATTCAAGAAACTAGGTCATAGATCCGAAATATAGGACCGCAAATCCAAGAGCTTTATGAATCCAAAAGATTGGGAGATTAGGTCAGAATTTTTTTTTTTTTTTTTTTTTTTTTTTTTTTTTTTCAAAAAATACTTTCATATTTATTATTAATTCAAGCTCAGAACACAAAATATTAATAAAACAAAAACAAAAAAGTACTTACCTATGCTCATGATTCTAGCTCATTAATGAAATAACTAATAATATAATACCTTGTAACTTATAATAAATAATACTTAATTAAATAAGAAATTAAAATTTTACCTGATCGAGTGCACAGCTGAACCAGGAACGAACAGACAAGCGAAACCCACAGACACGATAGCAGCCGAACTGATTTCATCAAGATCAAAGTGAAGTTCATTCCATCCAATGTTGACTGGACCAAAAATTCAAGAAACTAGGTCATAGATCCGAAATATAGGACCGCAAATCTACGAGTTTTATGAATCCAAAAGATTGGGAGATTAGGTCAGAGATCCGAAATGTAGGACCACAAATCCGGCAGGAGTGGTCTCAAATCCAATGGAGGAACAGTCAGACCTCCTGATCACACAAACACTGGACACTTTCAACTTCACAAAAAATGATTTAAGACCGCAAATCCAAGAGCTTTATGAATCCAAAAGATTGGGAGATTAGGTCAGAGATCCGAAATGTAGGACCACAAATCCGGCAGGAGTGTTCTCAAATCCAATGGAGGAACAGTCAGACCTCCTGATCACACAAACACTGGACACTTTCAACTTCACAAAAAATGATTAAAATATTACTTAAGTACTTTATTACTTAGATATTTAGCTAAGTAAGTTAATATTAGGTTTACGTATTTCGATTTCAAAATCGATTTCCGATTAAAACCGATTTCAAAAGGGAGAACTTACGAATCGACAGGAAAAAGCGAGATTCGAATTTGGAACTTTACCCGAAAAGGAAGCAAAAAAGGAACGAAAAAGCGTTATAAGAAATAAGTAGTACTTGAAAACAAATTTGAAATCAAGAGACCGGTATTAGCGAGTATTTTAGAATATGAAGAAAAAATAGATAAATGGCACACTTTATGAGATCAAGAGAAGGTATTTATTAGGTTTTAATAAGGTATTTCTGTTTACCTTCTTTTATTAAATATTTATTTTGGATTAAATATCTTTTTAATAAATGTAGGGAGGTAGTTATAGTCAAATTGAAGGAATATTTTTTTATTGAATTAAATATTGCTGTTAAAGATTTCAACTGTATTAAATTTTCAATTAAGAAATGAAATTGATAGAACAAAAAGGGGATTTAAAAAATTAGCCAATAGATGAGGTACCGTTCTATCACAGCCAGAAAATCACGAAAATTTTCGACCAAGGCAAGAATCGAATCCCGACCTCCTGCATGGTAGACTAGTACGTATTTTAATTACTTTTAAGATGGATGATATCTTCATTTTTTATTCAAATTTGATGGTAATTAATCTAAAAAAGAATTAAAACAAGATTCTCTATCCCTCCCTCTCCTTCTACCTAAAAATTCCCTCTCCCTTCCTTCTCTCTCCCTTCTTTCTCTCCCTCTCTCTCCCTTCCTTCTCTCTCCTCCGAGTTTTTAATTATTATTAATTTGTTTTCACGACGGGGGTCCATTAATCTCTCATCTTGTTCCTTGTAAATCTGAGAGCAGAGTGGAGCTATCTATGTATTGGTTATATTTCAAACGCATTGTTTATAAGATCTTTATCTAAATAATCTAAATATAAACACGGTAGGTGATAAAAGTATTGCACAAGTAGGGCGCCAAATCACTTGAAAAAGTTCCGTTTTTAATTTTTATTTCGTATAGCATGTTGTATGTTGTGTGGTCTATTTTTCTCCCTTCCTTCTCTCTCCCTCTCTCTCCCTTCCTTCTCTCTCCCTTCTTTCTCTCCCCCTCTCTCCCTTCCTTCTCTCTCCCTGTCTCTCTCCTCCGAGTTTTTAATTATTATTAATTTGTTTCCACGACGGGGGTCCATTAATCTCTCATCTTGTTCCTTGTAAATCTCAGAGCAGAGTGGAGGGTGGAGCTATCTATGTATTGGTTATATTTCAAACGCATTGTCTATAAGATCTTTATCTAAATAATCTAAATATAAACACGGTAGGTGATAAAAGTATTGCACAAGTAGGGCGCCAAATCACTTGAAAAAAGTTCCGTTTTAAATTTTTATTTCGTAGCATGTTGTATGTTGTGTGGTCTATTTTGTACTTCAAAGAAACATGAACTTTCACATTGGAGTAACAACATTGGAGTAATTGATTCAAAAAATAATTTTTCCCACAAACAATCACAAGTAACAACTAACAAAACTCCAGACTGTTGGTGTTGAAGTAACACTGTTACTTGTTCCCAGGGTTCAAGTAGCAACATGTATCCTCAGTGAGGAAGGTTTCATTTGAAATAATGGTCTGGTCTATAAATGTGGGCAGGTGGGCCAATAAATGGTACGTTTTTTAGGTGGGCGAATAAATGGTACACTTACTCTCTCTCCTTACATGTCCCTATCTCAATTCTCTTGTTACGTTTCCCCCTTTGACCTCTCTCCTTCTTTATTCCTCTTTATCTAAATAATCTAAATATAAACACGGTAGGTGATAAAAGTATTGCACAAGTAGGGCGCCAAATCACTTGAAAAAAGTTCCGTTTTTAATTTTTATTTCGTATAGCATGTTGTATGTTGTGTGGTCTATGTTGTAGAAATCGTAGAATAGAGAATACCCATCCCGTAAGTAGGACCTCCTCACTCTCATCAGATCCAAAAGAGACACAATACTTCCCGTTTAGGTGCTGGGTCAACACGAGAACAAAAATTCTGCTTTTCCATTGGCTATTACACTTGTAAGATACTTTTCCATACTTTGGTGATTTAGGGCAAACCTCTTTAAAAAAAAAAAATAATAATAATTTTTATTTCGTAGCATGTTGTATGTTGTGTGGTCTATGTTGTAGAAATCGTAGAATAGAGAATACCCATCCCGTAAGTAGTCCCCTCCTCACTCTCATCAGATCCCAAAGAGACACAATACTTCCCGTTTAGGTGCTGGGTCAACACGAGAACACCAGAAAGTAAGTAACCCCTTGAAATACATATTTAAAATATCGACACAAGAACACCAGAAAGGGGACCCGTCGAGATTTTTTTCAATCAAAACACGAGTGCAAATTTTTGACGATCCGGGCATCGAACCCGGGACCTTCTGTAAGCGCGTTACCACCGGGCTAGGGCGTTACAAAATGTAAACAAATCCGGCGTTTCCAATTAGTGACGGTACATTTGTTATTCTCGGATCAAAGATACAATAAGATACAATGTGTGTTGCGGAGTCATGAAACAAGCGTGGAGACAAGAAAGTGGAAATAAATTTAGACAAAGAATAATAAGATTTGAATTTGGGCCTGGATCTACACTACGTTTCCTTGATTGCCATGCCCAAGGCCTCGGGTTCGATGCTCAAAAAAAAA